>NW_025826609.1:0-11332 GCF_002878395.1 Capsicum annuum | reverse complement strand
TTATACTATTTCCCAGTGTAGGCTCGTGAAATCTCCACTAGTAATAGTGTCCAAAACAACTTTGGTACTAATATTCAGGGAACGATAGAAAATTTAATCAAATTTCTCCCTAAAATTCGTGACTACGCACCACCATCAACTTCTTCATAAAATGAAACCAGGCCTCATATCTTAGTTTAGAATGCAATTACGTGAAATTATAGATTTTTTTCTTTAATTACAACATTCTAGAAGATGGGAAGAATCGCTCTAAGAACTACTTTTGCAACTCATTCCAAGTAGTAATAGACCCATGAGGGAGTTCCCCTAACCATAATATCATTTTACTAGTTAGAGAGAATGGGAGCAACCTGAGTCTCAAAGATTCCTGACTCACCCTAGGTATATTATATTTAGTGAAAATTCTTATAAAAATTATGATGTACATATTTTCATCATCAATTGGCAAACCCATAAACACACCATTCAGATTTACCAGGTGAATAAAAGAACTTGTGATATCAAACTTTGTCCCACAACTTAGGAGGAATGATAACTACTATCTCTATGGGCTCAACATACCTTAGGTCATCCTCTAGATAATTATATGCTTGCACGTACTAATAAGCTATGAGTATCAGAGCTTTATCACTTTAAGCTCTTTTGAATTCTTCTCAATGATCAACTTTTTATCTCAATATTTTCTCTAAAACTGTACGATGGGTACACTCATTATCCCTTTTTGTATTTTCTTTTACTAATAACTGCATAGTGGTTTGTGCATCTATTGCCTTAACACCATACTATTGTGTGGGAGGAAAGTTAAGCAGATCATCTCATAGCCCCTGATCATGTTCTGACATCCTCCAATTCTATCATAGAATTCTTTCAAGCTCTGGATCAAATGGGATCAAAGGATTGCCTTGAATATTATTATTGATCATACATCAACATACACTCCAAGAAAAACTAAAAATAAAACCAAAAAAACTCTATCAATTAATCCATAATCGAATTCCCCAAGAACGGTGCCAAAATTTGATGTCACCTAAACCATACCTCCACAAAGTATAAGACAACCGATATCAAATATAGTAACACAACAGATATTGGGATCAAACCCACAGGGAATAGGTCGAACATCTCTCACAAATCAATTAAAGTAGCTAGAAAAATTAAGAAAAGTAAATGATTTTTTTTCGACAGAACAGTATCAAAAGTAACGAATCATGGTTTCTTTGGTTAAAATTAATATGAGATGAGTACTAATATTTTTCTCCTTTAGACTTTATAACTTAGTAGATTTATCGGGCTCCATCGAACTATCCTAATATCTTATATGCAGAATCAAGTAAGATATGTATCACTAACCCTCTTGTGAATACCTTTGGTGAATTTCACTATTTACCTTTTGAGTCTCAGGGTGTCTCCTTACTAATCCTTATCCTTGATTCTAGATTAGCTATTACTATTTGAGTGTCAAGTTAATTAGATTAAGGTTGGTAGCCTCAAATTACTATCATAATCTTCTTTTCCTAATCTCTACTTCTCTTGTGAAGGAAGTATCAAATGAAGGAAGGTCATCAATGTTGGCCACCGCTAACAAAATAATTAAACTGTAGTTGATCATAATACATAGCAAGAAAATTGATCAAGAATGACTATTCACTTTCTCTACTTTGTTATTCCACCAGGGTTCCCACAACCCTAGTTAGATGGTTTAGCCTCTCATGCTTGAAAAATATCCATGAAATTTATATATGAAATCATAATATGAATCTCATATTAATTTAAGAAGAAAACCAATAATCTCAAATTAATAATCAACCGTAAAATCTAGAACAATGGATTCCATGATCAAAAGTCGAATCTTGAAATATATATATGTTTTTAATGTATAAAGTGCATAAAAAACTCTCCAAAGTGTGTAAACTAATATAAAATCATCCAAAAAGTATTTATAGAATACACAGAAACCTTAAAAATTCCAACCAAAATAAGCAGGGAAAAACTAGGTAAGTGGCCACTTTCGGACCCACTCATGGGCCTTAAGTGGAACCTACGCCCCATAGATGAGTGTTATGGATGTTAGAGCTTTGATCAACTGCAAGAGGGGACCTATGATTATTTAAGTACCACGTACACCTAGTATGATCCCCCATCGTGGGTGTCAGAAAAAATCTTCAACTTTTCAGTTCTCTGATCTAAACTTTCTGATACCAATGAAGGGACTTATGCCACGTTGGTAGTTCTTATGGTCTTTGACATGCCCCTTAAGGGTCTTCCTGCGCTTTTTCATCATTTTTATTTTATTCAGCTCCAGAGACCAAGTTTCCTACACCATAGATATAAAAACACATCATATCTAACAAAACGTACCAATGTACTAGCATAATTTTCAGTTTTAACCATCGATAGTGCCATAAAATCTTGGCACATCAGTGGTCCAGAGACTAGCCCATGCTCCATTGGGTTTTATTTTTTCTGTAGTTCTCAGGGATGATTTGGTTTAGATTTTTAATTAGTTGGTGGTGTACCGTCTGATGGTGCATAGTGTACAGATCATACTGGTACTAAGGCAGTGGCATAACCTATAGCTGTGGCTCTTATATTTGAGGTTTCTCCTACACAAACAATTGTCTAGTCAGTGGTTGCCTAGCCGAAAATTGCTCAGTCAATGGTTTTAAGGTTTATAATGTATATTGAGGAGCAAAAAATGATGGGTAGGTTATTGAGATTTGCTTTGCCTAGGTTTTTTGGTGCACTGAGCGAGAATGTCTATGAGTTCTTGATTGCTTATGAGTATAGGCTCCATAAATATCTCCTAGTTGAGACTCGTGGTGTGGATTACACTTCTTGTTAGTTGTACCTGGTAGCTCGACATTGGTGGGGAGGTCATCTTGATTCTATTTTAGCTATATCTTTCTTGTTGACATACACTCAGTTATTAGAGATCTTCTTGGAGAAGTATATGCCTCCCAGTCTTAGGAATTATTTAAGGGATTAGTTCTCGAGGTTGGAGAAGCGCTCAAGGAATGTTATAGATTATGAGGCTCGATTTCATGAGTTGGCTAGGCATGTTACTTCTATTATGACTACTTAGTATGAGATAGGTGGTCCCTAGGGTGATCATGGAAGTACTCAGGAAGGTAGGATAGGAGATCGGTTAGGATCTTAGCTAGGTGGCTGTTGTGCTTAGTTTTATATTATACTTGCTAGACCCTAGTTGAGTCTTCAGATGCTATTTTCACAAGTATGATTTTGGTGTGCTATCAGCTGAATATTGCTTTATTTATTTTGAAATCTATTTATTCTTATGTGTCAGCTTATTCTACAACACAGAGTAATCTTGGGATTAATTATGTATGACATCATGTATCTCTACTTCTGAGGGTGATTCTTTAGTAGTGGACTGGGTTTTTAGATCATGTGTTGTGACTGTTCGAGAGGTTGATACTCATGATGATCTTACCACAAGCTAACCCATGAACTATCACAAGATGAAAATACAGAAAGAAAGATCATAAAATTTATGTGGAAGTGAATTAATGAAGTATCTGAATAATCAAATCTTTAACGACAGGGTCTGAATCAAATCGCTGAAAAACATAACTAAATGTCTCACTGTCTAAAAGCCTCTAAACATGATGAGTTGTTGGTACATGTCACCAACTGACTCTGAATACTGAAATAACATGTACTGAAATACTAAAAATCATGATAAAAAATATGACTAGTCATCGACTGAAGATGACTCACTAATGCTACATCTGGGTAATACAGGGTTGGACTATATGCAATCTGGGAACTAAGCATCGGAACCTATGTGTCACAACCCAAACTAGGGCTTGGTTATGATGGGTTTCTTAAGTACACCAAGGACTTGAGATGCCCCTTAGCCTATTCCAACGTAACCAATATATATATGGCATGATAGGAAAGATAAACCCAAAAGTCTATATTAGAACAATATCCAAAAACCATCCACAATATCATTAATAATACCAAACCTAAATAATAATACCCATGTCCACAGTAGTCTAACAAAGCCTCTAACAAAACCTAATACTAGTAAAGTGTTGGGACATGCCCCCAACCATAGCCAAAATAAATTTAAAATAATGTCCAAGACAAGGGAATCTAAAACATGAAATAAATTCTTCCAAAGGATGGAAGATCACCACTTCAAGTCAACTCTCGATCAAACCATGAACACCTGATCACTATTTAAGAAAGGTATATTTGGCTTTAGACCCTGCATTGCATGGGGATACAGTGTCTAATGATGGTTAGCGATTTTAGCGCTAGCATGTAACTAAGGGATAAAGGGGCAAAGTAATGCCATAGTCCATTATATGAAAACTAGTATAACCCAATACACAACATAATATGTAATAAGTACACACACATACACATCTATGCCGGTAAAATAAGAACAAGGCTTCGCATTTATTTTAAAACACTAACCTAGATTGTGTAGCTCTGCTATTTTAAAGGCCACCATAGGCTATATGGGTTCATCTTCTCCAGCTGAAATGGCCCCAATGTGTGTTAGCCGCATGTACCAGAGAAAAACTGACAAGGATAATTCCATCCCCAAATTATAAAGTGTGTCTCATGCACACGGTCACATGACAAATCCTTACGTCGAAAAACATGAGTTTTCAGTATCGGTTCCCCCGGGACCTCCACCTTCTATGGATTTGCTACACAACCTCCTTAAATCCTATATTAAAATCATTTACACATGCTCAACCATTACCAAGGATTCTTTTAATTAGGCATTTCCCATTGACATTTTCATAACAAAATTTGAGCTTGAAAGTCTATCCCTCTATGCCATACAAAACCATTAAAAAAAATTCGACTCCAATGTTTCAGATTAAACCAAAACCGTGGCCACTAAGTCCTTACCAAAACCATTTGAAAACCTATCCAGACCAATCCATGTTCTATTAACCATTATGCAATACAATGAATATAAGAATAGTCATACTATGAGACAAAATTATATTCATTGTCAATTTCACAAATAGGTTGAGGGCACATAATTTCCAACATAATACATCAAGGAAAAATCATTAAATTGGATACTAACCACGACCCCTTAGTTTAATTATCATTTCCACGCAGCTTATAATATTCAATATCATAAATAAAGCATAATTTTTGCATAATAAATGATACAAGAATAATGGCTACCTTAGATTTCGACGACATCATTCAATGTCACTATGTGAAGAATCAAGATTTGGTCACATGGAGGGCACAGGATCATACTTGGAGGGGACGTTTTGATCCTATAATTGATCAAACCCGAGTGTGGAAGATTTCTTGGAGCCTTGAAGACTTAAGGACTCTTGAGTTTGGACCACCTTTGTTGGTTCATGGTTTTGGTGCCCTTTATTAAGGGAATTTTGGTCACTTAGACTTAAGTTCATTTTGGACAATTCATATTGTTTTCCAACACACCAAGGCCACCCTTGGTCATTAAGGGTAGTGTAGTCTTTTTTTGTCTTCTTTTGTAATATACTATAAGTAGGATTTTTTTATTTCTTCTCTCATGAGTTTTATGAAAGATGAAATATTGAAATATTAAAAATCCTCTCTCTTGAGAGTAGAACTCTTAGTCTTAGTTAGGGCTTGGAAAAGATAGTATTGATCTTTGCTTGGAAACGGTGGATCTTGAGGTGAGTTGATTCCCTTGGTGGTCACCATAAGATTGTGGTTTTGATTATTACATTCAGTAGGGGTTTTTGAGTTTAATACACTCTTTAGTTCTTACTCTTGTAATAATCTTGGTCTCACTATCTATCATTTACTTTTGTTGTTGTAATTTTATGTAGTGGACTGTTTTGGGTCCTTTATTGAATTCGAAACTTGTATTATTGTTATTCATCTTTTTCCTCACATTTTGTAGCTGTTTTTGGTGTTATATAAACTATTTTATCTTGTATTCTTCTTGTTGATAGTGAATCCGAGAGTGGTCTCCATTTTGGTCTTCGGATCCTTAAGATTGGGGATTGATTTTGAGTGTGTTTTGTGCCTTTCATTGTCTTTCTTGTATCATTTGGTATAAGAGCATGACTTGATCTTGTTCCTACAAGATCAAATCTTGGTCTATTTAACTTGAAAAATCAAAAAAAATATTATAATGTGAAAATTCCAGAAAAAAAACAATCTGTCCTTTTTGTGTTCTTGGCAAAAAATTGTGTTTTTGTTGTGTCTTGGCCGAGATTTTTACTTTTCTTTATTGTCTCTAAGTGTTAGTTTTGTTTCTCACTAAAAAATTGAGTCTATATCTTAATTTGAGCTTGTATTTTGATGTTGTTGTTGTAAACATATGCTTGGCCCATTTTTGTTGAACATTGTTGCGGTAGACATTGTTGTGGAGAAACTTGATTGGCCGTGTCTTTGGTTGTTGTTGTTGAAAGGAGTTTTGTTGTTGTTGTTCTTGGTGAATGTTATTTTTGTTCTTGAAGTTCTTCACAACCTTCACCTCTTGTTAAAACTAAAGACACAACACTAAAGAGACTTGGCTGTTTGTTGTTGTGGATTGGAGTTGACCGTTGGAATTGTTGTTGTTCTTGAAGATTCTTGTTATTGTTCTTGGAGTGGTTTTTGTTGTTCTTTAAATTCTTCACCTTCCTTCATATATTTTTAGAACATAAATTGAATGATAGATCCTAAAAGGTGAAGGAAAGAGGTGTAAGTAATCATTAGTCTTGAAAGACCCCCAACCACCAAAAGACTTTACATCACTTCTCAACCACTTTCCCGTGAAACAAGGGTCAATGTTTTAAGGAAAAGTACTAAAAAATTCAAGTCTAGAAATTTGAAACTTGAAAAAAAGGCTCCAAGACTTATTCTTCCCTCTTTAGAACAAATTCCACCAATCCAAATTAAAATTGGTCAAGACTTGGGCTTTGGAAAATAAAAATTGCAGAAACCGCAACCAATACATGGCTGCCACATCATCAAGTTACTGTTCACACATCAAATTTTGGCTCAAATTTTATATTATTAGTTTCACTTTATTGTTTCCTTAGTTTCCTGTCTTGATTCTAGAATTAATCAACAACTAGTAATCACCTACTTAGTTGTATATTAATTGTTGAATTCGTTCTTCATGTTTTTGTTATTTGTGTGCTTTTTCTTGTTTTTAGCTCGTAGTAACTTCTTTGTTTCAAGTTCATAAGTAAATTTTATTTTTGTGTCTTGAGTCGATCAAACAAGAATCTATTCCGGTCACAAAGTAGAATTGACATCCTATTGACTACCGGAGTATAAGCAACTTTCAATATTCGCCGCTCCAATTTTGAGAATCACAAAGATGAGTGTATACGAGTGTTAGTGAGAATCTTTTACTACTAATATTATTTGTTCATTGTGTAGGTACAAAGGTGTTATAAGGGGAATATGTCTTCGATAGCCGGGGATTATTATGACTACAACATGGGAGACTACGATTGTAGTGAGGGGTTTTATGGCTACGAAGTTGAGGGAGATTGCAGAGGCTATGAAAATAGTCATGAACAAAACTTGGGCATATTTGGGAGTTGCAGTTTTGAGGGAGAAAATAAGGTGAATAAAGTGCCTAGTTTTTATGGCGAGTTTGGAGATGATGTAGGACTTCGTGAATGTTCGTATAATGACGGTGGGGCATGTGAGGAGTCTTACACTTCTCACTCCAAACCTAGATTTAGTGTTAGGTTTAACCCTTTCATTTGCAAAGCTAATGAGAGCTATGATGAGAGTGCATGTGAGGAGTGTGAAGATTCATATTCTTCACCTTGTAGTTCTTCTTATCAAGGTCAATATAATGTGAATGGTTATACTAGTTCAAGTGGAGGTTGTATAACGAGAAGAAGAGGGTGTGCATCTCCAAAATCGAGGGGGTACTTATGTGTATTATAATGTTGATCCGAGAAGGAGTATACACTTCGGAAAGATGACCATTTGTGGGATACCGGGCTGCTTTATTGTGTTGAATGATAGGTACTATAACTACATCCTTCCATCCATGGTCAACTACTTGGGGTTGTTTCGAGAGACTTTGCTTGTTCCATACTCATTGGACGAGTTCAAGATTACCGAGAGGGTAAAAGTTATCTTCTCCCAATATGAATACTGAGGAGGTGTGGTGCGATGTTCTTCCTTTTCCCTACGGTCATGTATACTTAGGTGCCGATTAGTTTGCATGACATCAAGTTCCTAACGTGGAAAATTATCCTAGAGTTGTAAGAGACCAATGGGGTAATTGCCTCATGACTTACTTGCTGCCCAAGCCACAAAGAGAAGTTCCTACCTAACCCAATCCAAATTATTATGAGAGAAAAAAAATTCAGAAGAGTAAGGGAGTGCAAGGTGGCAATTACAGAGTGGAAAAAAGAGAGGTTGTGTGGAGCAAACTGAGGGGATTATCACCAAACCGTGCTAACATTGGTTGTCCTTCTATTTCTAAGGACATTTGTGTAGGTACCAACATGGCAAGTGAAGGAAAACAATGCCAAAATGAAGTTGCTGTCCAAGCTTATGGAGGACCTTCACACCACGGTAAAGAAGAATCTACTCAAGAAATTCAAGGTAAAATAGCGAACTCTTACACTTTGGTGCATGAGAATGATATTCGTGTGGCTAGTATCCCATTGAGTGTGAGTAGTAGCTTACTTACTTATGAGTCAAATAATTCTTCATCTCTTGTTGATGATGTACATGTTGTGAGTGTGGATACATTAGTTGATCTTATTGATGACCAAATTGACTCTTCTTGTAAGGTTAATTTATGTCCACCTAGTGTTGAAACCTATATGTTGAATGGAAGTACATTATCTTGTGTAATCAGTGTTGATCAACTTACTTGTGAAAATTGTCCACCACTTGTGTATATGTGTGATGTGATTAATAAAACTCAAGTGAGTGAAGTACTTGAAAATATTAGTCACCAAAATGGGAGTGAACCCGAGAGCCATTCTTGGGATAATCTTATGCTTGAAATATCTTTGAAACATGATATTGATCTTTTAGAGAGTAATGAACGTGTTTGTTCTGAATCTTCCCAGGAAATAAATCATGCTCTCTTTAGGTATAATGTCTTGTTTGAAGATGATTTAAACACTCCTAATGAACCTAGTGGTGAGAATGGTGGTATAGCTTACCTTGAAGGCTATAGTGGATATGCTAACCCACTATGGTGTGACAATATTCCTCCTAAAGATGGAAATCTCTTTTTGAAAGATGAGAGTACTCTTAAGGGTAAGAAATGTGTGTCCTTCTTGAAAATCCGAGGGCAAAGGTGTAATTGACTCCTTGGGCTAATGTTCCTAAATTGCCTAAATTGCATTAATTCCAACTTGTGGATGTCAAGATGTCTAGTTATTTGAAGGAAAGAATGTGTATGTGTTTAAATGCTTATTCTTCACCCATGAATGCCTTTGCACATGATTCTTTCCTATACTACCTCTTTGCCTATGATGACATCCATCCTAGTTTTGGATATATTTTATGTTGAGATAGAAAGTTTGTTGGTCTTTCCATGTGTGTGCGTGATAATGCTATATGGATTTTATGGGATTTAGAACCAATCCAACCCCCCTCCCCGGTGTGGTCTTTTGATGAGATAAAGAAGCAATGGTGTCTTATTGCTCATAAGATGAAGAAAGTTCTACCTTGTGGATTATTTGATGCCATTAGGACCTATATAGTTACTTTATCTCTTGGTGATTCCCGTAACCAAATACTTTGTGCACCTTTTATTGAGCTTTTAATATTTAATTCAAAGAATCCTTGGTTATATTGCAAATATGTGCAACTTTGTCATGTTGAGATGATTTGTTTTGCTAACCCTAACCCTTATGCCATGAGGAGTTTGTATTTGTTTGCCCTCTCTTTGCTTTTGCAAGATTTTGATTCGATGTCGAATTCTTTTCAAGAAAGGGAGGATGATACAAGAATAATGGCCTCCTTAGCTTTTGATGACATCATTCAAAGTCAATATGTGAAGAATCAAGCTTTCGTCACGTGGAGGGAACGAGATCATACTTGGAGGGGACGTTTTGATCCTACCATTGATCAAACCCAAGTGTGGAAAATTTGTTGGAGCCTTTAAGACTTAAGGACTCTCGGGCTTGGACCACCATTGTTGGTTCACGGTTTTGGTGCCCTTTATTAAGGTCATTTTGGTCACTTATTCTTAAGGGCATTTTGGACAATTCATATTATTTTCCAACACACCAAGGCCACCCTTGGTCATTAAGGGTAGTGTAGTGTTTTTTGCCTTCTTTTGTAATATACTATAAGTAGGATTTTTTTAGGTCTTCTCTCATGAGTTTTATGAAATATGAAAGATTGAAACATTAAAAATCCTCTCTCTTGAGAGTAGAACACTTAGTCTTAGTTAGGGTTTGGAAAAGCTAGTATTGATCTTTGCTTGGAAACGGTGGATCTTGAGGTGATTTGATTCCCTTGACGGTCACCATAAGAGTGTGGTTTTGATTATTACATTCATTAGGGGTTTTTTATTTTAATACACTCTTTAGTTCTTAATCTTTTAATAATATTGGTCTCACTATATATCCTTTACTTTTGTTGTTGTCATCTAGTGTAGTGGACTGTTTTGGGTCCTTTATTGAATCCAAAACTTGTATTATTGTTATTCATCTTGTTCCTCATGTTTTGTAGCTGTTTTTGGTGTTATATACACCATTGTTTCTTGTATTCTTCTTGTTGATAACGAATCCGAGAGTGGTCTCCATGGTGGTCCTCGGATCCTTAAGATTGGGGACTGATTTAGAGTGTGTTTTGTGCCTTTCGTTGTCTTTCTCGTTTCAATAAACCATGGAAAAACATGTAAACGCAACCCATAGTTCAAAATCCATTATCAAAACCATTATTATTAACAAATCTCATGCCATTAATAAATATAAGTATTGGGAAAGAGATACATGCCTTAATTGCTAAGAAATTCGAAGAAAACCACACCCTTAGGATCCTAGATGATCGCCTTCTTGAACCGTAGCCGTGAGTTGAAAAGAGAAATTTGAGAAAGAGTAGTTGAGAGTAATGAGAATTACCTTTCTTTCTTGAAAATTGATAGAAATAGGCCTTTATAGTGATTAAAAATCATTTATAGGTGAAAGGACCTCACTTCCCCTCTTACTTTTTATATTAAACAAAAAAACTGGAAAATAATACAAGTCTGTGGTGCGAACCTTATTGTGGAGGTCCAATCTCCATCACACAGACCCTATCACGGATGCCAACCTCCATGACACGGACCGTATCATGAAGATTATCCTATTACCCTTTTAGTATCCTTGAACAGAATTTAAATTAAAAAATAATATGTTAAGCA
>NW_025826608.1:0-2686 GCF_002878395.1 Capsicum annuum | reverse complement strand
GCCCTTGGAGTGCAAGTTTAGGGTCGATTTTGGTGTGATCCAAGGTCTTCTCCATACTTCACTTGGATGGTTTATTGGACGGGTCCAATGCATTCTCACATATGTGCATCCTCGTGGTCGTACCCATATCATCCTCCCCTTCTTGAAAAAGGATTCGACCTCGAATCTGTACCTAGCAAAATCAAGAGAAGACAACAAGCACATATCCTCAAGACATGAGGGGTTAGGGTTAGCAAAATGCACACATCATATTCCATGACGAGGGGGGGTACAAACTTGGAGTATATCTATGGGTCCATTGTGTTGAACATAAAAAGCTTAGTACAAAAGACAAAAAGGAAATGGTCATTATCCACAAAAAAGAGATAAGGAAGAACTTTGTCTTCCTTCATTAGCACCCACAACCAAACATGGCTTGTCGTCTTGACCAAGCATTAAGTGGGGAGTGTAGAGATTTCCATATTCCAAGAGGGTGCCGGGATCAAATGGAAAAATTAGCCTAGGACTTACGTCGAGGCTAGCACTCCCATCCCCTAAAATGTCACTCCCACACTCACAACAAAAACATATTCATTCACATGGTCTCTATGAAAAAAACTAATTGCAATACTTTTACCACACAAGATGTTCAAAGAGTCATGTGCATTATCAAGATCAATTCTATAGAGATCATCACTAACTTGAGAATTTTTAAGCACACTATTCACATGCTCAAGTAGTGTACTACATTGAAGAGTAAATTGATCAACATGCACACTAAGAGTACTCATTTCCGAGACTACACATTCCTTTCCCATAAGAGTACTCTCATCTTCCAAGAAGAGATTTCCATCTTTAGGAGGAATGTTGTCACACCATAGTGGGTTAGCATATCAGCTATAGCCTTCAAGGCAAGATATACCATTATTTTCACCACTAGGTTCATTAGGAGTGTTTATATCATCTTCAAACGAAACATTAAACCTAAAGAGAGCATGATCTATCTCACGGACAGATTTGGAACTAGCAAGTGCTTTGCTCTCTATAAGTTCACTATCAACTACCAAAGATGTTTCAATCTCCTCTTTACCTTGGTGTGGGTCCGGGTAGCCCACCTCTTCTTTCGGGAAGCTCTCAGCATAAGGTGTTTGGACAAGGAAAGTTGAATTTTGTGGGATAAGTTTAGGTAACAATTGGCGTAGACTTTCCACGTGCCATTTCATTTCTTCAATATCGTAATTGATGCGATCAAATGTGGCATCAAGATTAGTGGAAGCCATGATACCTAAAACAAAGGACAACAAAAAATAACAAAACAAACTTGTTAGTTCAAAATGCCTCACCACTCTCTTACTCTTGGTTTTACCTCATACTTGGTTTCACAAGTGTTGAAAGCTGACTTGTACTTCTTGAGTGATTGAGGGTCTAGTCTACTCTTGTCCGGAATGGATTTTTATTTGAGTTGACTCAAAGAAAATTTTTTTATGGACTTGAACCAACAAGATACAACGAATTTACAAAAAAGTAAAGCACACAACAAACGTTTAACGCGAATGAACGATCAAAAATACTAACTAACAATCTAGTAGATGAGTACTAGTTTGTCAATTAGTATTGGAACCAACAAAATTAAAACAAAGGAACAACAAAAGGAAACTATGAAATCTGAAATTTGAGCCTCAATATGTTGTGTGAACAGTAACAATGATAACGTGGCAGCAAGTATTTGGTTGCGGTTTCAAACAATTTTTTTTATTGTTGTTGTTGTCCAATTTCAAGTCTTGGTCAATTTACAATTTAGATATTGGTGGAATTTGTTTTAAGGAGGGAAATTCAAACAAGTCTTGGAGTCTTTTCAAAGTCAAGTTTTCAAGACTTTGACTTTCTTGTACTTCACCTTATAACATGGACCCT
The DNA here is from genome assembly GCF_002878395.1 of Capsicum annuum. Taxonomy (NCBI): domain Eukaryota; kingdom Viridiplantae; phylum Streptophyta; class Magnoliopsida; order Solanales; family Solanaceae; genus Capsicum; species Capsicum annuum. The sequence goes on along the minus strand of NW_025826608.1, from coordinate 793 downwards.
TGTTTTATGAGAAGTTGTTGGAAAGTGGTTGAGATGTGATTGACTATTTGATGAATGATGGGAAGTCTTTCAAGACTAACAAAGCTTCACCCCCTTTTCCTTCACCTTTATAGATCTAATGTTCACTTTATAGTAACAAGATATGAAGGTCGTGAAGAACTTCAAGAACAACATCAACAATCACCAAGAACAACCAACAACAATCTCAAAAAATACCACAATTTTCACACGGCGAACTTCCAATTTTCACAATACAATATCTTCAACACTTGGCCAAGACAACTACAATTTCAAAAAAATTGTTCTTAGGCCACTAATTAACAACAATATCACGTGGCCAAGCTTAGAACAACACCAAGATGAAGACCACAATGCCAAAACAGTCCACCACAACAATGTTTCAACAACAATTCGGCCAAGCCCTATGTTCACGAAAACAACACCAACAATGTAACCTCAAACTTATATTTAGACTCAAGAGTATTATAGATGAATAAAACTAACACTAGAAACAACAAAACAAGTAAGAATCTAAGCCAAGGCACAACAATAACACAATTTCGGCAAAGAACACAAAATGAACAGATTTGCTTCTTTTTGATTTTTCAGTATTCTAACACTTTATTTTTAATTTTCTATCAAGCAATCCCAAGATTGATGTTGTAGGAACAAGATCAATTCATTCTATGATACCAAATGATACGATAAAAACAATGAAAATACGAAATCAGTCCAAAAACAGTCCACAAAATGGAAGAAATTCGTGAACCCTTTTGGAGACAAGTCTCGGCTT
>NW_025826607.1:0-1151 GCF_002878395.1 Capsicum annuum | reverse complement strand
CTAACTAAATCATTTGAGGTTTCACATGATGACCTATTTTTTAAAAATCTTCTTATAGCATTGTAGACCAAAGATCTTCCACTCACACTACTAAATTCAGCTTCAGCTGGATATGAGAGTTAAAAGTACCCAATAAAATCAAATTCTTCATTAGTCTCTTCATAAATAGTAGGCTAGACTCCAACTACCAACTGAACAGAGTAGGGATAAACATTAATCCTACTTGCCACCTCTGCCCAAACAAAAATGAAACCATCACCTATATGTTCTTTGAATGCTCCCTTCGCCAAGAATTTTTGGAAGAAAATCATTGATACCAACTCTAGTTGTAAATTATTGGATTTTTTTCCATTAAATATTAAGAAATTAGAGCTCAACTTAGGAGGCTATAAAGAATAAAAAACTGCTCTCTTCCACTCTTGAAATTAAGGATATAAGATCCTTTTATAAATACCTAGGATTTCGTATTTTCCATAAGAGTCCTACTAAAGGAGACTTTTAGTTCATCATTAACAATACGCATACAAGAATAGCTAGGTGGAAGAGCATGTTATTTAATATGGATAGTAGGAACATCTTTACTAAATCCTTCCTTGGAAACATACCTAACCATGTAATGTTTTTCATTAGGCTTCCTTCTTACATTCTTAAAATCATTAATAAAATCCAGAGAAATTTTATCTGGGGAACTATTTTATTGAAAAAAAATGCATCTGATAGGATCGACCACAACAACCAAAATAAGGAACCATGGGTGCTTAGGACTTCAAAAAGTTGATATTAGTAACAAGGCCCTGCATAAAGGTCTAGAATGGATATTGTTTCATAATCCTATATACTTATAGGCTAGATTCCTCATCTCAAAAAAACTTTAAAAAAATCAACCTCCACAGAACCTACCTTTAAAACCTGGAAATGCATCATGCAAGGTAGGGAATTTGAAATAATGTTATAAAATAGGTGGTAAATAAAGGGACAAAGTCAAATTAATAAATGAGAGATGGATCCCGTACCAATCCTCCCTCCATTAAACAAATAAGTCATAGCCCCTACTATTAGTGGTACCAATATAAAGGGAGATGACATCCATAGCACTGAAAATTGAAACACCTTTCTTCTCTCTATATTCTTAGCTTCTAACATCATAATTT
>NW_025826606.1:0-1404 GCF_002878395.1 Capsicum annuum | reverse complement strand
TGATCTAGACCCCTATTTCAAAGAAACTAAAGACAACAATTAGTATAAGACTAATCACCTTCTTTAATTAATTTTAATAGAAACCAAAGATATCAAATTAAGAATTAATCTTACCTCCTAAAGAATCGTTTTTATAGTCTTGCAAGATAAATTTCAAGTAGCCACACACAAAGGTGTAAACAAGAGAAACTCTCAATTAATAATAATGTTGTCTGATTGAAAATAACAAAATCCATCCCTATATATAGGGAAAAAAATCTATTCCAATTATCATAGGATTGGATCTACCTTTATCAAATCTTACTAGGACTAGGAAAAAGCTATCCCAAATGGCATGGGATTAGGATCTACTATTATGCAAATAATAAATAAAATCCTACTAGGACTAGGAAAGCACATAAAAAATAATACCAAAAATTCTCTCCTACAAAAATAAGGGAAAGCTTCCAAATTTACTCAGAACCCATATGGGCTCAATCTTCTTCCTTTTGGGCTTGGACTTGAATCATGAAATATGTGTAGCACTTTGCCTATTACTCTCTATAATTCTTGAACTCTTTCTTGGAATCTTCTTCCATCATAAACATCCTTTTGATTCACACTGAAGCCCATCAATCTTAATGCAAGTAGGCCAGCCTAGATGCTATCATTATGATACCACTTGATAAGAATCGGGTTGTGTTAATGAATAAGAAAATAATGTGGAACCGAAAATACTAAGATTAAAGGCAAGACATTAAAGATAGGTAGAATTGGAGAATAAAATCTCAAATTTTGAGGTTAAGTGCTAAGAATCCTAATTGATCTTTGTATTTAAAATTAGCATATTAAGACTAATTGTGATACTAATATAGTCAAGAACTTAGATCAAAAGTGATCTAGACTCCTATTTCAAAGAAGCTAAAGACAACAATTAGTATATGACTAATCACTTTCTTATATCAACTTTAATAGAAACCAAAGATATCAAATTAAGAATTAATCTTACCTCCTAAAGAATTGTTCTTATAGGGTTGCAAGATAAATCCCAAGTAGCCACACACAAAGGTGTAAATAAGAGAAACTCTCAATTAATAAAAATATTGTCTGATTGAAAATAACAAAATTCATCCCTATATATAGGGAAAAAACCTATCCCAATTAGCATGAGATTGGTATCTACTATTATCAAATCTAACTATGACTAGGAAAAAGCTAACCCAAATAGCATGGGATTAGGATCTACTATTATGAAAATAATACATAAAATCCTACTAGGACTAGGAAAGCATATAAAAATAATATAAAAAATTCTCCCCTACGAAAATAAGGGAAAGCTTCCAAATTTACTCTCAACCCATATGGGCTCAATCTTTTTCCTTTTGGGCTTGGACTTGAATCATGAAATATGTGTAGCACTTTGCC
>NW_025826605.1:0-1969 GCF_002878395.1 Capsicum annuum | reverse complement strand
GAATATATATATGTTGGATCGGGTACCATGCCGGTACGAATATACATTTGTTGGATCGGGTACCATGCTGGTACGGTACATGAACATAGATTGTTCCCTGCATGTCATGACTATTTGGGCAAAAATAAGTCCCATAGAATATGTATACATATTTGTGTTGATTCTGTGGATGTTTACAGTATGGTTGATACTCTTAATGGTTATGTGGCTTGGTTGTGAGTACTGTTTGACCTGTTATTGCTATATTATTGATTCATTGAATTGTTGTTATGTGACGATGCATGCCTACTTGTTATTTGATTTACACTGTGTACATGTTATTAAGTTGAGTTTGCCTATGATACCTACCAGCACATAGTGGTTTGTGTTGATACTACCATGTACTCTTGTTTATTGAGTGCAGAAAGTTTTCTAAAGGCTCAAACACGGCCTCACTTCTAGAGTTTCATAGAAGATCTTGATCCGAGGGTGAGCACTCAATCTCCAAGCTGCCATGGGTCATCTTATTAGTTTTTGTCCATCTTTTAGGCAACAAAACACTCATTATTTTCTTTATTTTGGAAATCTCTTTAGAAATTATCTTTGTTAGTAGTTCTTGTACGATGACTTTCGGATTTAGGGGATTTTAGTAAGTAGTTTGTTAGATTTCCGCATAATTAATGATTAGTTTTGGATTATTGTTATTATGTTGATTTTATGATAATATCATTTTAATATTGACTAAATGATTGGGTAATAGTTTGATTTAGATGGTTCTCCCACAGGAAGATTAGTGTGGGTGCTACTCATGGCCATTTGGGTCGTGACAAATGGACGGCAAAATGGATTTTGGATGAAATCAACTCCCCCATTGCCTATTGGTACTTATCGAGTATAGAATAAATCCGCTTCTCTTTCTTCCTACGAATAGAATAAATCTGCTTCTCTTTGTTCCTACGAATAGAATTGTTCCATTATTACCTTTAGAATAGAACACCCTTGAATCAAGCGTCAAAACATCTAGAAGGTTTTGCTTATAGTTATTCAAGTACAGATACTTTTCTCTCCTGACCGACCTTCCCGGAAGTCGATGACTATTCATAGCTATTACCTTAACACCAAAGAAGAGTTTGATCCGATGTTATATTTCTGTCCTAGTTGATCCTGATTCGACATAGAAGTATATTGATTTTTCCCCAATAATCGAATACTTTTGAAATTCCCAGGTAATTTATCCTACGGATTTACTTAGAGATATTTTGGTGGAAATTTATGTAATGGATTTTATTACCTGGAAAATTATTTGGGAATTTTCTGCTGCAAATTTTGCTGGGGATTTATTCTTGGGGATTTACCTGCGAAATTATTACTTGCGACATTACCTGGGGAAATGTATCGGCAGGTATTTTATCTCTAGGTAAATCTGCAGGTATATGAAAAAATATATATATTTTTTAAATCCATAGAAAAATCCCCAAATAACTTATCCTATGGATTTACTTAGAGACATTTTGGTGGAAATTTATGCAATGGATTTTATTACCTGAGAAATTATTTGGGGATTTTGTGCTGCGAATTTTGCTAGGGATTTACCTGCGAAATTATTACTTGCGATATTACCTGGGGAAATGTATCGGTGAGTATTTTATCTCTAGGTAAATCCGCAGGTATATGGACAAATATATATATATATATATATATATATATATATATTAAATCCATAGGAATACTCCTAGGTAATTTATCCTACGAATTTACGTAGAGATATTTTAGTAGAAATTTATGTAATGAATTTTATTATCTGAGAAATTATTTGGGGATTTTGTTCTGCAAATTTTGCTGGGGATTTACCCGTGAAATTATTACTTGGAAAATTATTGGGGGATTGTGTTGCTACAAATTTAGCTGAAATTATTTCTTGGCGATTTACCTATGAAATTACTACTTGGAAAATTATTGGGGGATTGTGTTGCTACAAATTTAGCTGAAA
>NW_025826604.1:0-2252 GCF_002878395.1 Capsicum annuum | reverse complement strand
CACATATAACAATGACTAATGCACGTAATTAAGTACGGGGTGTTACAAAGCATTTAGGTGAATCGAATTTGAGGTTATGAAAACATAAATATAATGTGAATATTTAGCCGCATGTGCCTCACATGTGTAACATTTGATTATTTAAAATTAAATGATTTTATCTATTGCGGAGATTTTTAGTGACATGTAAAAAGTTCAAACCACTTTTCGAAGATCCTTCATATTTTAATATAATAATATAAATATAAACATGTATTTAGTGTAAGCATATATATATTTTACCACTAGAAGTTTCAAGTGATTGATCGATCATCACTTTTGCGTTTGTCATGCAATGCCTCTTTGTCTTGCTGCCAGAGGCTAAGAGAGGCGCATCAATTTAAATCATATTTTTAGTATGATTATTTTTCTTCTTTTTTTCTATATTTAAAATATTTTCTTGTTTTTAAGGTCAAATCGTTACAAAATCATTGATTTATTACGTACTTAAAACTTTTAAGTTGGTACTTCTTAATTTTTTCTTATTCTAACGTTTTTATATTTATTTCTAGATTTTTCAGAGTTCTTAAAATCAAATTTAGTTGATTTAGAATTCTTAAAATAATGAAAAAGGTTTTAATTGTCATTAATTCTGATGACTTCTAATAAGAAAAGTTTTATCATAAATATATTTAATTAATTTTCAACACTTAAATATTAGAAAAAATTATTAATTCTGATGATTTCTAATAAGTAAAGGTTTTACTATAAATATATTTAATTAGGTTTAAACACTTAAATATTAGGAAAAAAATAGCAAAAAGATGATTTTGTCTAAATCAACGACTTTTAATGAAGGACAAAAAGTTCAAACAATATTTCTAAGATCCTTCACACTTTTAATATTATATATATGTATATGAATTTTATATATATATTAATATTTAGCCAGTTGCATAAAACTTTCACACAAATTTGTTGTTTTTGCATGATTGTTTGATGGAGTGTCTGGAGAGGGACAATAAAGAAAGGTGAGACAGAAATGATGATATGAATGAAGGTGAAAGTCAGTGGTATGCATAAACAGGTGTCACCAAGAGAGAACTAAAAGAATTATAAGTAGAAATACCGAAAATATCCATAAAAAATATAAGATTCATGAAATACCTTAATCGTATACTACTTACTTTCACTTACTAATCACCCTCAATAGACACTTCAAAGAACCCATTTACCTTCAAATGACATTTTACTTATCGAAAATAAAAAATTATTGTATATCCCAAATACACATGTATTATGTATGTATCTAGTTTTAAAATCAAATATATCACATTTATCTAGAAACTATCCGATAACATATATAAGATAAACTAAATAAAAGAAGTTCAACAACAAAAAAGGTAAAATTTTGCGGAACTCATGAAAACATCATACCCTAATAGAAGTCAAAATATTACCAACAATTTTAGTGATATGACAAATCCAGTTGCAGCTTCCTTCATTATTAAATCCTTTGACTACTATTGGTGTTTTTAATTTATCCCATTTACTTTCTGGTAAACAGTTGTATCTACATAAGTTTGCTTTTCTTATTTTTAATTCTTTATGTTTTGCAGATATTATTTCTTTTAATTCTTTATATTTTTATAATTTTTGTACGTTATTCATCTAAATAATATTTATAATATTTTGGTGGATATTTTTTATCATAATTAATAAATTAATCAATAAGATGTAAGCATCTATATGTATTCACAACAAAACATAAAATAACGGGAAGAAGAAGAGCAAAAGAAAGAAAAAGATATAAATAGAAAAATCAATTTTTCTATTGAAAAAGATATACTAGATTATGCTCTAGTATATCAATTTTTCTATTGAAAAACATAAAACATTAAATTTCTATCTATATCTTTTTCTTTATTTTGCTCTTCTTCTTCTGTTGTTATACTACTAAATTCATCTCTTATAGCTATTTCATATTTTTTCAATATTTCTGTTGGTAGTATTTTAGTAGTTGTTGATGTTTCTTCTGTTTTATTGTCAGATCTTAATACCTTTTTACTTGCTTCAGCTAGGTTTAAAAATCGTAATTTTACTGTTCCTATTAATGTTTTTTCTATATATTCTGATGTGTTTGTTGTATCTATTTTATTATCTAATAATTGTTTTGACAAGTATCCTACCCATAGTTGTATTGTTTTATTTGTGTCTATTACACGGTCTAAATCTAAAAAGTTGTAATTAATTATTTATTTTGGTGTCCATTT
>NW_025826603.1:0-2809 GCF_002878395.1 Capsicum annuum | reverse complement strand
GAATGAGGGTTTCCTGACCCATCATATAATGGAAAGTTCAAGTACTCAATTCTATCCTTGTCTTCTTCTTTAGCTTTGGACGACTTTTTCATCTTCGGTTGTTGAGATGACCCCACCTTATGCTTAGAAATTCGTCCTTTCATTTCTTTCTCCTTGCCCATGGTTGTGAACCCATTAAGTTCTTTCAGAAGTGCAACTAAATACTGACTTGAAGACACTTGTGCCCCACAATTAGGCATGGGTAAGGTCATTGATATAGGAGACGACATAGTGTATGAAGGAGAAATGAAGTCAGCTTCGGATAGTGGAATTTCAACTGAACCTCAGAGATTAGTCATTATCCCCCTAATTCTCTCTATTTTCCCTTCTTTCCTTCTGATATTTGAAATAACTTTGTTTTGACGCAATCCCAAATTCTCATGCTCATCGTCGCTATTAATAAGGTTGATAAACGTTACTTGACTGGCCATTTCTAATGTTCAAATTTAGTCAACCTTAGAATAAAGGACTTATAATTAGAAACAAGAGTACACACGGGAGTCTAGAATGAATATTCTACTCATTTGAAAATAATAAGTTATACTCATTCAGAGTGAATAGAAGTTATGAGAGCTCTATGTAACTTAGAGATTGTAAAAGCTAAAGTACGACACAAATATAATGATATTAATGTCCGGGAATTGTGGTAGGACACTAGTATGTAAACATTAGAAGCATTAGGAAGAATATATCCTGAAATGATAAGTTGCACTAAGAGATTGTAAACGGGACTAGAATCGCCTTATCTTAGTAAGAGTTGAATCTAGGGATGATTAATATACTAACGGATGAATTAGGAGGATAATAATAAAGGAAAATGTTGAATAGGTCCTAAGAGTGTATGGTAGGGACCTAACGTGACAAGAGTTTTAAGAGTAACGAGCTCTAAAGTGAGGAACACTAAATGTAACGAGTGACTAAGGCAAGAACGGAAATACAAGATAGGCACATGTCAATACATATGTACGAATGCAACACATAGAAATTAATTGTGAGTCCCTTTGAGTCTATGAACCTCTTTAGACTTTGAATGAGACTAACATTCAACGCGTCAAGAAGGTCATGGCATCCTATGTTGAATTGGACGCATATTCCTAAATAAGAGAAATAAGTAGCTAGGACCTAAAGGGCTTAGTGGGTTTATGACATGGTTTCCTCGAGTGGACAACTCAAGAGTGGGAAAGCTTGTGTATGTCAACACACCACTGATCGACCAATCCACAAGACATTTCCTGAAGGGTGTTTTAGGAAAGAACATCTGTGTATTCACGCAACCATTCATAAAATGAAAAGAAAAGAGGTTTCCAAGTAGAGGAAAGTATGAGCGGGGTGCCAGTTATATAAAGTAGTAATACGTAGCACATAGCAACACCATAGCATGCTTTAGTAGATAGAAACATTTAATCAATAAAAGAAAAGTAGGCATGAAAAAAATAGAGAAGGAGAAGTGACAAATAAATTATGATGAGAATAAACAATAAGAGAAGAACATATAGAAACTAAATCATGTCAAAAGCAAAAATTATGATAAAACAAATAACAAGAATCCCACATAAAGCATAAATTCATAATGGTTAGAACCGAAGATTTCCAGCAGAGTCGTTATTCTGTCACGCCTCTTTTTCTCACGAAAAGCGGGATTCGATGTGACAAACTCTTTTTGGAATTGTTTAAGGAGGTGTGAAGAATCACCACCTAACGAATTAAGGTGTTTTAGGGCATCGATCTAAGCCACTACAAACCTATTTTATTTTTTAGTCTTAGTTCACCAGAAATTCAGGTAACAGTTCAAATTACCTCAAAAAAAAGGTGTTAGGCACCTTTCAAGGTCCACAAAGGGGGTTTCCGGCCAAATTCGTACTTTACGTGGGGATTCTATTCGTTCAAATAAATGTCGCTTGTTTTATTAACTTAAATGTTAACTAAGTGATAACGTAATTAATAAACAAACACAAGCTATTTTTGTTATTTTTAATTATTAATTATCTAAGTGATAAAATCGATAAAAATATGTAAATAAGACAAGCGAGGAAAAAGAAGTGACATAAATCATAACAAAAATTATTAAGCAAAGAAAAATTTTTAAACTACCCCAAATAAGTAAAGAAATAAGAAAAATGCACAGTAGCTAACTTATTTTGATAGAGGAATAATATTGAAAACTTAAAAAAAATAAGAGAGTTTTTGTTTCTTAAAAATAATATTTGTTGCTTTATAGAAACGATGCCACGATATCATTAATCGCGCTCGTTCAACTTAGCAATAATTTTAATTGGAGGTCGGTTTTAAGTGAAAATAATAACATTATAATTTTTAAAGACAGGGGGAAAAATAAAAAATATTTATGTATGTATTCATAGTCTCTGCTTTTTAAACTTTTTGTACGTGGTACTCCCGGAACTGTATCAAATTAATTAAAAATATAAAAATCAGACCTCTAGATTCTTGTTACTTTCTCTCTAAATATAGGTTAGGAGTAAGTACAAAGAGTAAAATGTCATGTCTAGTTTAAATTGTGAAAGTCAAAAACCGCACCATGACTTTGATAGAGAAATAAAAAGTCATTTTTTAATACATAGTTGCTGAAAATTGTTTTACTAAGCAGAAATTAATGAAACATACGGAAAGACAAATAGGAAGGCTGAAAATTATGCAAATAGTGTAGAAATTTATACTAACAGATAGAGAACATGATGAATACTAACGAAAGTAGTTTTGAAAATGCTGAAATCCATTTTAATGTACAGAAATATACTGAAATTTGATTCTA
>NW_025826602.1:0-2577 GCF_002878395.1 Capsicum annuum | reverse complement strand
TGTGTTAGTACCTATGGCACAACACTGACACCCTTCCAACCGAGGTTATAGGTTGGACCCCAAATACCTTAGATTGGGGCATATCGATCACATGATACCTCCCACAGTTTAAGTCAGTATTTTGTATGACTTAATTCAGGTTTGTTTGACCAAAGCAGATAGATTTTTAGCTATTCAATTACACAGAATTCAGTCTTTTGGATTTTAGATTATCAAATTTTCAGTTATTCAACTAGACAGAATTTAGTCTTTCAGATTTCTGATTATCTCAGAAATATATTTATGCTTGGTCTTACATTCTAAGATATTACATGTTCATGCATTCATGCTCAGTTATCTCACACATTTTAGTCAGTCCTCATCTTATATACTAGTACATTCAAAGTACTGACTGCATACTTTTCTTTGCGCTATGTTGTCTTATAACATAGGTTAGAACGCTTAGTTTCCCAACCGTTCTTAGATAGCTCAACATTACTCAGAAGTAGTAGTGGTGAGTCCTCATCCATCAGGGACATGATAAGTTTATCTCAGTTATTTTAGTATTTCTTTATGTTCAGTCAGTCAGAGTTAGTTGGGGGTTTATCCCATCAATTCCTCATGATGTTTGGATACTTTCAGGTAATCAGTCAGACAATTAGTCATCTCTTTCTGTATTACCAGTTGGTTCAGACAGATAATTTATTTTATTATCAAATATTTCAGACATATTATTTCTACGTATTTCAGTATTCAGATTTACAGTACTTTATCAGTTTACCTTCCACTCATGTGTTATATTACTATTTTATTTAGGGTATGGGTTATCTTCTGGTCACTTTTACACATGCCCCAAAATTTGATTCCCGGGATACCACACGGTGCTCTGAACTATAAGTAGTTCTGAGCTAACCCGGGCTGCCTTTTCTAAATCTGAATCTCAAATTCAGGAAGGTATAATGAAAAATCATAATAAATGCGGAAACTTTTTTAAATTATCTGGGTATATCTGAATCATACTAATCTCAAAAGTCTGATAAAGCAAATACAGAAAATCTAAATACTATAACTGAAATCTAAAACTGAATCTAATAGTCTGACAAGCCTCTGCTAACTAAATCTAGAGAGTTATTGGGATAGGCCACAGCTGACTCAAACTATCTGAAATGAATATTGAAACATCTTTTAATAAATTGAAAACATGAATAGCTAAGTCCTCGAACTATGAGGACTCACCAACAGCAGAGATATAGATGAGATGCTCGAAAATCACTCGTGCTGCTGTGGCTGAGCTCCGGAACCTATATTATAAGATAATATAGTACATAGACGTATATGTGGATCAGTACTTTGAGGATGTATTGAGTATATGGGGGTGAATGTAATAAGTAAATAATGTCATCATAGTTTATAAAACCATGCATGTTAATGTAAATGAATCACATAGGCTTGAGTAAATCTGAAACCTGAAGATCATAAATCATGAATAGTAAAGTATGCAATACAATTCTTGTGAGTCACAACACTTAGTTCTGAAATCTGTATTCTGTCTTATTCTCAAATCATATAGGCTAAGTGAAATCTAAAAACTTATTTTGAAAATCTTTACTGTTAGGGAGGTTCTCTTAACAGACATAAACCATGTGAGCTATATGGAGTCCAACGTCTTGACCTCCTAAGGAAGAAACCTTACGTTGGGGAGAGGTGTCATACTCATTCCAGGGTGTATAACCTAATCCAGGTGATCGATCACAAGATAAAACTGGAATCCATATGGAAATGGGAAAATCTGATAATCTGTACCTATGTTGGCTACGTAGGAAGACAAGACACACTAATCCAACACTTCCTTCTCGGTGCTAAATACTAATCTCTCTTAAATATGTATGCTCAAATCATTGGAAATCGTCTTTTAAAAACTAGCTTAAGGGTTCATATGGAAAATCAATTATGCATTTATATGAGTAAATCTATGAATAAAGTTAATTTGAGTTCTGTAAACTGTAATAATTTGTAAAGTGGATTCCAAAGATAAACTAGTGATCGAAATATCAAAGCTTTACTGGAAAAAACTATAAATAATCTGCTCACAAGATGCTTAAAGCATCATCTTTCTTAGAATCATAAAATCAATCTTGGGAAAATAATCCATGCTTCAATCTCATGTTTAAACATCATAATATTCATGCTTGGTAATGTAAACATTCATAATTCAACTTAAAATATGGAAATTTCAGCTATATGCCTGAAAATATGAACATAATCATGTAATTCAACTTCTAAATCATTGGAAATCTCATAAGCTTGTAAGCAACATTAATGGGTATAAACCCTAACTTCAACTTCATGGAAACTCATATAAAATTCAGTAAATTCGTGATTAAAATAAGTTTTTTGGCACAAGGATGAAATGAGTATCCTTGTTCATAACCCCACATACCTTAATTGGTGATCTTTGATGAAAAACTTTAATCTAGGATTCCTATTGATGCTTTGATGATAAATTCTTAGAGGCTTTGTGTTGGGAATCCTCGATCTTGAATTTCTTTAAAGAAATAAATGGAGGAATTTAGATTCTTTGGGGAGAAAGTTTGATGA
>NW_025826601.1:0-8482 GCF_002878395.1 Capsicum annuum | reverse complement strand
ACACCTCATCCATCTTATCTTTGTTTTCATACATAAACCTACGCTTGAGAAGTTCATATACCATTTTCATTTGGAAACGAGCATTGTTGTCTTCCGACAAATCAAGATATTTTCCAAAGAAGCTGTCCCTGAAATAAGCATCCAATTTTTGTTCTCAAAGTATTTTTCTGAAAGCATCGAAAGATTTTCCCATGGCTGACTTAACCACGAAATCACCCGTTAAATCTGCGGCACCATCGCACTGTATTCTCACAGGATAACGATCAATGCTGAAGGCTTTGACCAGCTCTTCGGTGGAAGGGCTATTAGCATCTGCATCATCTCTTTTGAAATATTTCTCATCCCCGTGTTCATCATATTCTGCTCTCGATTGAGATAACGCTTGTAAAGCAAGCTCATAGAGTGGTGGATGTAGCCTAGCTGCTTCACTTGTTCCTTTACTTGGACTTGATTCGATTTCTGTTCTTTTGGAAACCATATTATCTAAAATTAACAGAAACATAAAATAATATATTATTGTTGATTAATGCATCATTAAAAAAAAGATAACAATAAATCAAACAAGCAAAACAGTAAAATAATAGTTGCAATAGATCACTGATCTATTGCATAAGGTAGTATATCTGTTGCAGTATATAATCAAACTGTTGCAGTTGATGAGTAATCTATTGCAATAATACAAAATATATTACTCATCTTTTAAGACAGATAAATGGTCTGTTCAACAAATCACACAACTGTTGTGACATCATCTGTTGCAACATATGAGTGATTTGTTGGAACAGTTAAATAACCCATAGCAACGGCTGAGTAATCTGTTGTGACAATACAAAACATATCACTCATATGTTGAGAAAGATGAATGATCTGTGCAACAGGTCACATATCTGTTGCAACACATGAGTGATCTATTGGAACAGTTATCAATGATCAATATTGTTTAGATTTCTTCCAACATAGGGTCGTCTATCACAGCAGATGAATGATCAGTTGAAAAAATCAAGTCTTGGACTTTTCCTGTAGGAAGAGTCGGTAGGATTTTATCCAACAGGAGGTTCATCTGTTGCATCAGATCATTAATCTGATGGTTCTTCCATTGCACCAGATTGTTAATTAGTTGCATCGGATTTTTTATCCGATGCTTAATTTGTTGCAACATATGGTAAAGCTGTTGCATCAGATTATTAATCTATTGCATCAGAATTATAATCTGATGGTTCCTCTGGTTCATCAGATGGTTGATCTGTTGCATCATATGATAAATCTATTACATTAGATGGTTAATATGTTGCACCAGATGGGTAATCTATCGGAGGAAATAGTAGCACAATTTTGTTAAATAAAAAGCAGTAATTTCACCATTTTTACCAAGAACAAGAACAGAACAAATCAAACCAAATTGTTTTTTTATTTTTATAAACACAAACAATAAAAATCAAACTTCAAAAAATGCAACAAACAACAAAATATCATAATTCACTTCGAAAAGAGAAGAGAAAAAATACCAGAAATTAGGGTTTTATTCAAACCGCATTTCAAATTAGTGCAACAAATATTAAAATTGTTAACCAATACTATAAGAGAAGTTGGCTCAAGTTCCTTGTTTTCTTCAAAACTAAAAAGGCCATAAATTTTTGCCTGTGAAAGAAAAAAAGGACCGATGAAGAATTCGAAGCTATTATGGCCTGAGAGCAAAGCTGTCACGTCGATTGAATTTAAAAAGAAACTCGAAGCCCAACTATTTATACTCGGACGTTGAAGTCTCTGAGGTTTGAAATGAGAAATTTGCAAAACAGTTGGTTGGGAGAGAGTTGAGAGAAGCTGTCGAAAGAGGGATGAGAGACAGGTTGATTGAATTGAAGAGGGGAACTCGAAGCCCAACTATTTTTTGTCGGGGGTTGAAGGGAGAAATTTTACAGAACTGTTGGTTGGGAGAGAGTTGAGAAAAGCTGCCGAGAGAGAGGAGAGAGTGGTTGATTTGGATTGAAAAGGGTGTGAATTGGGTTGATTTGTATTTTTGAAAAGATTAGAAAGTTTTAAAAATATTAATCAAGTCCACAATTAACTTGATCAAGTTTCCTAATAACGTTTGACCCTATTTGTTGGTCAATGTCACCAATCCTTCATTCAAGACTAAAAGACACCTATCCTTCAATTTTCTCTACAAACTCTACCCACATATACACGCTCATATGCACAGACCCACCCCAATTTTCCATAAACAGCATATACACCTCATAGATAGAGAAAATAGAGATAGGAAAAGATATTTATCACTCATACTCTCACGGTAACACACATAAACCGCCATAGACACCACCATACAAAAAAAAAGATTCACATCAAAACACTCTTACATGGTTACACACACTGCTCACAGATATTGATTTTGAAGTACAAAACACATAACAATAAAAATCATGCACACACTCACCAAGGAACGCACATCTGATCGAGATCAAGGGAGAGAGAGATGAAATTAAGAGAGAGAGAATACAAGAGAAAAGAGGATGATTGGTTTGGTTTTCCGATGAATTTCTCACCGGAATCGATACCAGTACCCCCCAAAATCTGCAAATTCTCTTCCACTTCTGGTTCGCTGGTGAAATCTCATCGGGAAAAACTATTTTGTTGACTATCATGGACTGCCGAATCTCAAAATGGTAAATCCAACTCTAATTTCGACAAAACCCGATAAAAACGAGTGAAATAGTGGCATTGTGCATGAAATCAGATACAGTTTCTAGTTGGTTTGAAATTTTGGGTTTAGGTTGGTGAAGAAAAAAATGGACATGGATAAAAGCTGAGATTGAGGTTCGATTTGCGATTGTGGGATCCGGTTCCATCTCCCAATTGCATAATTTGCACAATAAAAGTTTGATCGGAGGTCCAATTCTATCTCTTCACATTTTTATTTCATTATACGTGTTTTATTTTGATTTGTGTGAACCATGAAGTGATATGAATGTTTGGTGATTTTGATTCGTCGTTTGATTTCATTAATATTGGTTATGGATTGTTAAAAGTAATAATTGTGAATTGTTACGTTGGAACCTTCAGTTGATTTTGGGGCTGGAATTGAAACATTGATAAAAGTGAACATTGGTTAGTTTGATTCATTGATTGTGGTTTGATTTGAGTTGAATCTTGATTTCGTCGAATTTGATAGTATCATAACTAGACCGCCAAACGAATAGGCAAACGATAGGGGTAGACAAATTTAGGGATAGTGGATTGATGAATGCTTGAATGGTTTGAATGATTTTGTTTTTATCGCATTGAAAGGAATGTATTCATTTAGTCGGGGAATGCCCTGAGGTCATTTGTATTTATTCACCGGGGAATGTCCCAAAGTATCTTGTACCGAAGTACGTTCGTGATGAAGGCCCGAGGCGTCGGGTAGAACATAGTCTAGGATTAGTTTAGAATAGGATTTATATATCTGCATTTTTCTATTTTTGGGACTATATAATTCGGACTGGACATTATTTTGGTTTTGAATTTTGTTTGATTTGTTTGTTTGCTTGGTTTGTGTGTTTTTTTTTGTTTATGTATTCTATAGTGTCATTTTAGCTGATATACTCTACGAAGAGACCGTGGTCGAACCACGAGATCAAGGAGTGACTAACACCTTCCCTTCGGTCAACAGAATTCCTTAACTGAAATCTCTATTCGTAGACCAGTTTTTAAAAGAGTCAAAACAGTTTTGAAAAGAATTTTCAAAGGTGACTTGGCACACCGAGTTTATGTCAAGTGGCGACTCTGAATTTAAATGCAAAAATAATTCTTTTTCAAAACAAATCTTTATTTTGTCACTTTAATAATAAAAACTCTTTTCGAACCTAAAATCGAATCTTTATGGTAAAAAAAAGGTGTGACAACTCTGGCGACTCTGCTGAAACTTGAACAACATGAAGGTCATTGCAAGCAGCATTCAACAAGTGGTTGATTAACAAAATTATTGGCAGAAAGAAATTCAGCATAATCAGCGGCAAACAGATCATTATCGACATCACGCAAGTTAGATGTTATCCACTCTACAACATGGTCAGGATCCACAAACTGCAAGTCAGGACGAATACTAGCCACAGAGCCAAGCCACTCTTTAATTAAGAAAATAGAACTCTTTGAGATTTGAGTTGCTAAAATGATGGACAAGCAGACATCCTCCTCATCCAACAACACACAGCACTACATTACCATTTAATCAAGAACGTCTTCATAAAATTAGTGACTCAAATTTGTATTTGATGCCTTAGAAATATAATTATAATAATAATAATAATAATAATAATAATAATAATAATAATAATAATAAGTTAGTGTGACACCTTTTTTTGTTTTTTCATAATTATTATTTTTCAGTATAGTATTGTTTTCACATAGTAATATTACACTCAAGTTAAAAAGATATTAACCATCTATTTCAATACATTTACCTTGGATGTTATTGTAAAATAATTATTTATTATGTTAAAGACGTGAGTAATTTAGTTCAAAGTTTTAAAATATTTCTATTAAATGATGATAATTTTTTATTTATATATTGATTTTGTAAGTTTCTTAAAACTATATTCAATGTCAAAAAGAAAATAAAATCATGAACTTAATAATTAAAAATTTTTGAGCCGTCAAAATTTTGGAGGCCTAAAGGAAGGCTTTACTAGCCTCACTCTTGAGTCACTCGTACTATTTTCTTTCCCACTTCCCTTGCAGTATCCATCTGAGCTAAGCTCGTGAGCTTTGAGCATGGACAAAATTCCACGAGCCAAATGATTCCTGAAGATATTCGAAGTTTCTTTACACACCCGCTTCGTCACGGTTGTCTGGCAAATATTTTGATCAGTGAACCTGTCGGGTTTCAGTAGCGTATTCTGGTTACAACGCTACCCATTATGGGTGTGAAGAGCAAGAAGAAATTGATAAAGATTATCGTAATAATTCATTAACATATTCCGAATATCTTGGAGCACTACTACATGTTGAAACATCAAAGGGATACGTGGTGATCTACAAATTAGAATACCTTCATAGAAGTTTTTCTCTCAAAACTCTAAGGAAACTCTTCATTTTACAAGATATAAATTTCAGGTGCGGAATATTTAATGTTTAAATAAAACTAAATTTGGGTCCGAGTATAGTGGTATACTTCGTTTAGGGTCCGGTATGGAGTCAGTAGTAACACAGTTAGTGGATTTTCTTTTTGCATTGATCATATGAACGATGCCAGTTATCCCTATAAGCACTTAGCTATTGGTGAGGAAGCGAGGTTTGAGGGGATCCAACACCCATATAGTTTACTTAGCTTTCTGAGAATTCAATTGATTTATTCACTAGCATACCTATAATTGTGAAATTATCAAATACATTTAAACCGAGAACCTCATTATGGGTGCTTGAAAAAAATAGTTAAACAATCCTGATTTTTAAACTGACATCGCTATCAAAGTGAAATGTGACATAGGGAAAATCTGCAACACTCTTCAAGTCACGCCCGTAAAAGCAACATATGTTGGTGTCTTTTGATAGAGAGGATTGAATTTTCCATGTTTTCCTAATATAGCTTTCTACTTCCGATTTCAATAGCTTGAAAGCTGTGCATAGCTTGATGAGAAGAAAACACCTTTCTGTCCGCTATAAGTTTTTCTCCGATGCTAATTCCAACCAGCTTACCAAAATAATGATATTGAATCAAAGCTATGTGCATTAGTTTATTCACTATGTCATACTAGAATCTCATTTTTCATGCTTGGAAAAAATAGTTAAATAAAACCCATCTTCATTTTCTTGATAAAACAGATATTCTGATTCGATTTCTAAATTGACCCCGCCAAAAAATGAAATGTGACATTAGGAAAATACGCAACACTTTTTCAAGTCACGCCCATAAAAGAACACATGTTGCCGTCTTCTTAAAAAAGAGGTTGAAGGTTCCCTATTTTCATAATATAGCTTTCTACTTCCGCTTTCAATAGCTTAAAAGTTTGTTTATTTGTGGAGACCCTGTGTCTAATACAACGCCGCCTCTGTGCCTAGGTCGAGAAGAAAACACTTTTCTGTCCGCTATACGTTTAATGCTAATACCAATCAGCTTAACAAAATAATGGTATCCAAATAACTCGGGGTGTTGGATCCCCCCATCAAACCTCGCTTCCTCATCAATAACTAAGTTATTATAGGGATAATTGGAATCGTTCATATGATCGATGCAAAAAGAGAATCTCCATCCTAAATGTGTCACTACTGACTCCATACCCAGCCCTAAACCAAGTATACCATTATAATCGGAACCAAATTCATCTTTATTTGCAACATTAAATACTCTGCACAATTGGACAAAATAAGCAAATCACAAGCAAATTTACGTCGAAACTCTTGCGGGAAAAATCATGGGCAGATCTGAGGAATTCACCATAATGGAGAGACAGTACAATGTGGAGACGATAGTCTCAATTTCATGTATATAAGAACAACCCGAAACAGCCCACTAAAAGCACTTACATAAGTACGTGCATACAAATAAATTTGAACCCAAAAACATACAGGTCCATACCATGAAAAGTCACAAACATAGGTCGCACCGCGAACCTTCTAGAACCGGATCAACAAAATTCGGGCACCCGAAAGTTATATCAGGAATACTCCTCACCTCATTGTCAAAAGTTGTAAAATGAAGAGTCTCTTTACGATAAGTTTCGATCCAAAAACTTTTATTAGTTTATTCTATACTTTGTAGATGCACTTACTTAGATCACCACATACCTCTTTGACGATGTTCCTACATGTGCTAGTCCTCCAAGATACTTCGGAATATGTTGATGAATTGCCACGATAATATTGAGGAATTTCTTTTTGATCCCACAACACATGCATCACACGGATAGCATTGTAACCAGAATATACTAGTAGACGACAGGCTCACCAATCGAAATATTGGCTATATAACCATGGCCCCGCCGGTGTGAAAGGGACTCCATTTTCAGGGAATATTTGGCTGGAGAAATTTTGTCTACGCTCAAACTGCGCGATATTAGCTCTCATATAATTGACGTTTTTTATACGTTAAAAGGTGACGACTAAAGTATAAATTTGTTTTTGTAATACTGAAGAAAGGCAATTAACGAGCACTATTTAATAGTAGTTTTTCATGATATCCTAAGGTTTTACATGATACCTTTTCATGCATATTATATTAATTATGTTAATTGACATATCTATTTTGTATTTTACCTAATTAACTATGCATAAGAAATTTGCTTTTGCATGTAAAGGAACATCTTTAATTTCTGTTTGAGTTCAAAGTACTACATTGGTAGTTTATATTAGTTGATATATAGTGTATTCTTGGTATCATACAATTATAAATACGCCTAAGAAAAAATAATTCTTGTTTATTTCAAAAAGGGATTTTGACTTTAACTTGAAAGAGTTAGTTTTTGTCTATGTTGATGAAATGTCACATCTGTTGGGAATCTATTTTAGACTCACCTACTGGCCCTAAATCTATCTTACTTTTTCTTAGTCTCTTACCAATTGGTAGATGAAATAGAATGAATTCAAGGACATTGATCGTCAGTATACTATGATCTAGCCATGCCAGGAGGGGCTTGTTGTATATACGTTTTATTTATGGAATAAGTTTTCAGCTTGTTGTATCTGATAGGAACAAATTAAAATTTTATTTAGTATTGTGTTCAATTAGAACAAGGCTAAATTTAATTATCTAAATAAAAAGCTCGGACAAGTCTAAGGGTCGTATATGTATTTAAAAAGCCAAATAAATAGCAATGAGCTAATTGAAATACAACTTCGATCTTGAATTTTTTTTTTCTTCGAGTTCTATGTGAACATAGAATATTTTGTGTATCAGATGATTCTTTATAAAATATAACTATCATCAAAATTAAAATTTAAGTCTGAAATATTTAATTAAAAATGAATATTAGATGCATCGAATTTCTTACTATAGGTTACATCATATTCTTTTTAGTAATATAACAGTCAAACATTTCTAATAAATATATTAGTACATATTTGCCTATGTGTGGCGGAAGTTTCCTATGTTTTACTTAGTCTCTGGCTTCAAAAGTGGCAAGGAAAAAGAAAGATAATTGTACATATTTTCTAAAAATAAATATTAAAAACAATCGATGCACTAAATTTTCATTATGCGCAGACTAGGAAAGAGTCGGATCACGATCCGAGATTCTTGCATTTCCGTAAAAAATTATTTTCATGCTAGGATTTGTAACCTCCTGATCACATGACAGTATTGTTACACATATTTAAAGGCTCCTCTTCCATTTGTATACATTTTTTTATCCTTTAAAATTTGTGAAGATCTCTTTAAAAGGATTAATAACAGTACTAATTAAGAATATGTTTGACAATGTTATGTAGCAATGAATATTGGGTGTGTGTTAACCAAAAAAAAGAGTCACATCGGGTGTTAAACTGTTAAAGTTTAATACATTTACAAGAT
>NW_025826600.1:0-4321 GCF_002878395.1 Capsicum annuum | reverse complement strand
ATGCAATCGCGGTGCTGAGGAAGATCAAAGTTCGAGATGGTCACATGATAAGATTGAGGATTCTAGGAAAGATAGGAGATCAGGACAATGGAGTCGGCCTCAACGGCCTGATTAGCAGTAAGGGTTCAAAATCTCTTGATAGAGTTACAAATAATTCTAAAGCAAAAAATCAGTGATATAGAAAGGAATAATGTGCAGCGAGATTTGAGTGCAAGAGATTATTATAAGAGAGATGTCGAGAAGCACAAGTCGGTGCAAAAGGAAAATTGAAGTAATTACAAAGAAAATGATGTGGAGAGAAGATCTTGGAGATATGATGATGCAAAACTCAGGGGAATCTACTGATAGAAAATCTAGGAGGTGTGATGATATGACTTCAAAGCAATATGATGACAGGAGAGAGGAAAGAAAACAAAAAAGATATGAATCTGAATAACGAGCTTGCCTCCACCGTGATGAAAGCAGAATAATTTGAGTTCATGAATAAAATATTTTCCTTGACAAAATTATATCTCTGCCAGGAAAAAGCCCAAAACAAAAAAGAAAAACTTGTGGCCAGGTCAATACACGAGGGTTGGGTAGAGCCAGAACAACATTAGTTCAGAAAACAAGTGTATCATCATTTCTATAGTCTTGTAAAAGATAGATAGCTGAAATACTAAATATCGATTGCTTAAAGAAGATAGATTTTTTGAATTGCCTATATGTTATATTTTGGCAGGTTATAGACCACCAATAAAAAGTACTCACACTAAATGTTGGATTATGATAATCATCCTTGAAGACCGTGTCAAGATCACGGAATAATCTATGCTCAGGTGTATCATAACGCCCGTCACAGAGGTCTAGACCGCCAATGAAAGCTGAAATCTTTCTATTATTGCCACTGGCTTGTGTGTCCACAATCACACACTTCTGATGATGAGTATAAAGGGTTCCAACAACCTGAATAAGATATAAACAGAAATTTAGCTTATATGAATGGTTTAAATGAAAAGAAACTTGTAAGTCTATAAGATATTTGGAGGGAGCAATCTTATGTAAGCTCATAGAAAGGTGATCACATGTCTAAACGCAGAGGCATTACACCTGTTGTAACACAAGTATTTTTACAGAAATTGGCATACATCACGTACCCAAGCACGTCTTAATAATTAAAAAATTTGATCGATGACAAGCACATCACAGAAATTTATACATCCATTCCAGGAAAATTTCTCACATACAACGCATTCACAGACAAGCACATCATAGAAATTTATATATCCAATCCAGGAAAATCTCACATACAACGCATACATAGACAAGCACATCTTAAGTTTTTAAACATAGAGAAGCTAATAGTTATTTAGGAATGAAAAGCATAAAAAAGACGGAGGGGTGGGGGTCGGGGATTGGAGAAGCTAAAATCAGTAAAGTCATGTTCTGTTAAACTCAATGTGAGATGTCAGTCCAACACAGAGATTCGCTAAGTCAGTACTATTTTGGAAATTTATCTCTCTGGTTTTTCTTCCTTCCGTTTATACTAAATTTTGACAGAGTTAAATTACCTTTTCCATGTAGGTCTGTACATCTCCTATCTCAGATAAAGAGTTAAACTTTTCTTATTATAGGTCTTAAATATGATATGATAATTAAAATGCAAAGAGCTATCATGGACGAAGAGGTAATTGTCCAACCACTAAACTTTAAGGGTTGGAAACTGTCCCTTGAACTTAAAAGCTAGAAATCATCCATAATTAGATTAGCATCAACAAGGAGAAACAAATATTGGTAGCCTGGTAGGGTGTGAAGCCTACCTGTTGCTTGAAAATGCTCAGCTTGGAGCTTGCATAACGAGGTGCCAGCACACAATTGACGGATGAGTGTTTGAAAAACTTCCGAGTTTCTTCATCATGAGTTTGCATTACTCCATCCTGCACAATTTAGTGCTTATTGAATCAGAAGTACAGTATCAAAAGACTATCAAGTGCACAAAAGTTCCTAAAAGAATAATATTACATTCAGTTAAGATCTTAACTACAACTAATACAAAAACAAAGCAAAGCAGGGCTACCTAGATATATGCCGGGATAAGCTACATGAAAGGCCACAGAGTTGAGGTAAGCTATTGGTGTTTCTATGCAGGTACCGCTCACAAAATGTGCTACCTGAGGTAACGGCTGCTGTTATATTAATTGGTCGACTAATCATTGTTGTTAACTCTTTAAGCACAAGGACCATCATCACCAGCCTCTAGATCTTTGAACTATATCAGTCTTTTTAACAACTCCGAATATGGGGAATCAAGGTCTTTCCCTCTTTTTCTGAATAAACATAAAGTTATTGGCTTTGTTCTTTCGCAGAGCCCTATACAGCATATTCATTAGCTGCAATAAAAGAATTCCTTGCTCATTTTGACTTTCAACGTATGGAGAGAAAAGACACAGCATATGATAACAGTTCCCAAATTAAAATGAAAAGGAACAGTTACAAAGATCCAAAAAGGGAAAGAGGGTGAGAGAATTCTATCATTGTACAATCTACAGAACCCCAACAAACATGTAAAGTTCCAAAGGGGAAAGCATATTAAAGTAGATTATTATAAAGTGCCTCACCATCTAATACTATATAATACAAAGTTACAGAATCATCTAACCAAATTGAAAATCAATTCAAATCCCTAGAGTTGGAAATATCTATTGGGTCAAGTTCATCCATATGTTTGCTTAGCTCATTAACTCATTAGCTTGTCTTCTTCCTTATTCTAACCTTTAGTCTATAAAAATACACCGTTATGGGGTAGAAAAATTGAGACTTTCCACATTGGTTGACGGTTGGGATTTATATTAGAGAAAAACACTCTACATTCCTAAAAGATACTTATGCTGTGAACAAAGGGATTCCATCCGTTTTGTGAGGATTTTTGACAATTGGTGACATGAGTCGTAGTTGTTGCAGGTCCACTTCCACTACGGAGAAACTCGTAAGTCTCCTAAACTAGTATTTGCCTCATGTAAGTCTCCTAAATGAGTATGTTCCGATTCAAATACTACACATAGGATATCCAGAAATAAGCTAATATCACAGGACCATACCGTTTGAATGAAGAACTTGCTGTGAGAAGTCTTATCATCCCAAACCAACAGCAACACCCTCACACCCTCCTCTGACTTATACTTAAGCAACTCCCCAAGTGTCAAATCCCCACCGCTCGGCAACGGCTTACTTGGCTCCCTAACCAACTTCACCTTATGAAAAATTGACCACCCAACCACATACACCACATGATGTGCCTCCAATATTGCATGACACATGTCTTCCCAACACTTACTATGCTCAAATATCTTCCCATCATCCAGTTTAATCTCCGGCAGCATTCCATCCGGCACGTGTGCATCCTGATACAAAGTAACCGATCCTCCATGCCTAACAGGAAAATAACTCGCTTTCAGCCCATAATCTCCTGATACACCTCCATTATACTCCGAATTATCATTACAATGTATGAATTTCATTTGAAGTCTAATAGCACAATCAGGTTTCGGAGGCTTTCCATAAGGTCCAATTATACTAAACCAATCATCAATCACCTCACCAGATATAATCTTCTCTGCAGGAACCTTAGCAACTCCGATATAATCCGCTCCAAACACATCATTATCCTTAACCTGAAACTCCACAACTGATACAGGATGTGCAAGCGGGATAATAAAATGCTCATTCCAAACAGGATCCTGACAGTTAGAGATCACGCGCGTACGCGCCACCGTAGCACCTGTTAAGCAAACCGTTACATACGGATCACTTGTAATGATCTTATGATGGTGACCTTTCCGACGTCTACGAGTAAACGGTTTACGACAAACATCTAAAACTGTAAAACAACGTCGGAGACGTTCGGTTACTAAATCCATGTTAGGTAATCTTCGAGCTTCTATAATTTTCAAATCAAGGTCTCCATGAAGATATACAACATTTTGATCACAATGATCACCCGGCATTGTTATATATATACAAATATAATTATTTGATTGTTGAGGCAATGTGTAACCGCCGGCTAATGGCGGAGTTGGTTACCGACGGGATGAAGAAATGTAACAAAAATTGGTGTCTCCGCCGTAGCCAAAAGTGGTGGGAAAAGTAGAAAGGTGGTGGTTAGGAAAAAACAGAAAATCAGGAAATTAACATATTGTTTAGAGAAAAATTGGAGCACACGTTGGCTGCAATTGGACTTTGAAGTTAATTAAACTATAAATAGTATTACACGTGGCTATTTTCCGTGTTCAATGCGATGTTTGGGCAACCTAGTCCTACTTTTGTTTTAAGTTTTTTTTTTTTT
>NW_025826599.1:0-1025 GCF_002878395.1 Capsicum annuum | reverse complement strand
ATATCCTGATCACGCTCCTCTTCTCTCCTACGCTGCTCTGTTGATATTACACTAGACCCAATATTACTTGCTACCACAGAATCTCTAGTATGCCAAGCTCTACTTGTCTTAGTCATTCTTTCTAACATGTCCGCAGCCTCAGTAAAGGTTATCTCCATAAAAGTTCCTCCTGCAGCATTATCCACTATTGGCTTTGTAAGTGAGTTCAAATCTCTGTAGAATATTTCTATTAAGTGTTCGTCAGTCATCTTATGGTTTGGGCATTGAGTCAACTTATTTTTAAACCTCGCCCAAGTCTCATGCAAAGCTTCATTGGCTAATTGCCTAAAGTTGCTGATCTCATCCCTCAACTGTAACATTTTGGAGGGCGAAAAGAACCTTTCTAGGAAATCTCCTTTCAATTGCCTCCAGTTTGTTATAGAATCAGGAGTCAGCTCATTCAACCACATCGTTGCCTCTCCAAATAGAGATAGTGAGAACAAGCTTAGACAAATAGCATTTCATCCCACTCCAGGATTATCAAATGACTTACAAATACTGATGAAATTCACCAAATGTAGATTTGGATCATCACCAGGTAATCCACCAAATAGTCCTTTCAGATTAAGTAGTTGGATCATAGTACTAGTGATGTTGAATTTCACCCCAGGAGCTAGTGGTGTTAGAATGATTTCCCCTGTAGACCAGTTCCATCTAAATTGTCCTCATCATTGTCAATATCCAACTATGCAGCTTGGTGGTCTGGTCTTTCTCTGAATGGACGATTTCAATTTATAGGTACAACTACCCCTGCTTCACACCTCCTATTAGCCGAGTCAATTAAATCATCATATCCCAGGTCCTCTTCATCTAGATTAGGTACCCGACCTGGGTTATCTGCATTTTGTAGATTTAATTGAGCATTAGCCAAAGCAGCTAATCTTTCAGCTTCCTATTGGTTAGCCATTCTTTCAATGAGATGAGGTTCAGGATTGAAGGGTAATAATGGTTCTCCTGAACTTCTGGTTCGTAGCACAAAAAACAAT
>NW_025826598.1:0-8723 GCF_002878395.1 Capsicum annuum | reverse complement strand
AAAGTGTTCCCTGCCTGATGCCTTAGTGAATATATCAACAATTTATTCTTTAGTAGAACAGAATATGATTAATATAAGACCCTTTTCAACATTATCTCTAAGAAAGTGATGTCTAATATCAATATGTTTAGTTCTTTTATGTTGGACATGGTTCTTTGCAATATTAATGTCACTTGTATTGTCACAAAAAATAGGAACACATCCAACATCCACACCAAAATCCATGAGTTGTTGTTTAATCCATAACAACTGAGCACAACAAGATCCAATAGCAACATACTCATCCTCAACAGTAGATAGAGCTACTCAGTTTTGTTTCTTAGTGGACCAAGTAATTAGACATGATTCAAAAAAGTATGCCATATATGTGGTGCTCTTTCTGTCCACCAAATAAACTGTACAATCAGTATCAAAATTATCCACCAGGTGAAAATTACTACCTTTAGGATACCATAGGCCAAGATCACTTATTCCTTTGATATATCGAATGATTCTCTTCATAGATTTCAAATGAGATTCTTTAGGATTTGCTTGGAACCTAGCACATAGTCCCATACTAAACACAATATCAGGTCTGTTTGCTGTGAGATACAGTAATGATCCTATCATCCTTCTATATAGTTTTCGCTCCACATCTGAACCTATTTCATCCATATCCAGTCCTGTGGCAGTGGCTATTGGAGTGCTGACCTCTTTTGCTTCATCAATGGAATATCTTTTAAGAGGTTTCTTGACATATTTTTGTTGATGAATCATTGTTCCAGAGGCTATTTGCTTGATTTGTAGTCCTAATAAATAATTTAGCTCGCCCATCATACTCATCTCAAATTCGCAACTCATGAGTTTTGCAAAGTCAGGAGTCATGTTAATGTTTGTGGAGCCAAAGATAATATTATCAAAATATACCTTCACAATGAACAAATCTTTTTCATTAGTTTTCAAGGAAAGAGTATTGTCAATTTTACCTCTAGTATGACCATGCTCCAAGAGGAGTTTTGAAAATCTTTCATACCAAGATCTTGGAGCTTGTTTCAGACCATACAAGGCTTTGTCAAGCCTGTATACATGATCAGGGAACTTCCTACTCTCAAAACCTGGTGGTTGTTTGACATACACCATTTCCTTAAGAATTTCATTAAAAAAGCACTCTTAACATCTATTTGATAAAGAATAAACTCCATATAATCAGTAAAAGCTACCAGAAGCCTTATTGCTTCAATTCTAGCAACAGGAGTAAAGGTCTCATGAAAATCTATGCCTTATTCTTGATTGTATCTTTGGACCACCAATCTTGCCTTATTCCTTGTAACTGTTCCATACTCATCAACTTAGTTTCTATACACCCACTTAGTTCCAATCACTGTCCTTTCTTTTGCAAGAGGAACTAAGTGCCACACTTTACTTCTTTCAAACTGATTTAACTCTTCCTACATGGCTATGATCCAATCAGCATCAAAGAGTTTTTTATTCACTTTCTTTGGTTCAATTTCTGACAAGAATTCTTTGAAGGCACATATGCTTCTCAACTCAGACCTTGTCGTGGTCCCAGATGTGAGATCAGTGAGTACATTTTTAATAGGATGTGATCCTTGATACTTGTATCCTTTTAGGACTAATCCTAGTGAGCTACTAGGATTACTACAGTTATTTTGAATATCCTAAGAATTCCTTTATCACTCTTAGCATCAAATTTTCCCACTTGATCTTTCCCATTATTATAAATGAAAAATTTACAACCAAAAGTTCTAAAATAAGAAATATTTGGTATTCTACCTTTTAGTAATTCATAGGGAGTCTTCTCTAGAATAGGTCTAATCATGCATCTATTTATGATATATGCATCAGTACTAATTGCCTCAGCCCAAAGGTTTTTAGAAAGATTTCCTGTAAGCATCATTGTTCTAGCCATATCTACAAAGTCCTATTTTTCCTTTCTACTACTACATTTTGTTGAGGTGTTCAGGGAGCAGAGAAATTGTGATCAATACCATTTGCAGGACAAAATTCCAAAAACTTGACATTTTTAAATTTTATACCATGGTCAGATCTTATGGAAACTAGAGAAGTGCCTAGTTTCTTTTCAATTTTCTTAATAAAAATAGGAAAGACATCAAAAACATCTTCTTTAGAAGCTAGAAACAATGTCCAGGTATATCTGGAATAATAATCATCAATCACAAAAACATACCTCTTTCCACCCCTACTTTGCAGTCTCATTGGCCCACACAGATCCATATAGATTAGGTTAAGGAACTTACTTGTACTGACATGGTTCTTTGACTTAAAAGTAGATTTTACCTATTTCCCCCTTAGGCAAACACTGCAAACCTTTTCTTCCTTGAATTTGGTTATGGGAAAACCCAGTACCATATCCTTAGAAGAAAGTTTGTTTAATTATTTCAGACTTGCATGTCTAATTCTCTTGTGCCAAAGGAGGGGATCATTTTATAAAACACTCAAAGAGTTCAGCTTTGTTCTTGGAATTGTCATTATATCAGTTTTGCGCACATTTCGGTGTCTTTTTACGGTGAGTACGACCTCCTTGGTGTCCATCCTTTTGACTTTGACTCCTGCAGAAGTAAAAACAACTTTGTTACCTTTATCTCATAGTTATGATATGCTGAGTAGTTTATGCTTCAATCCCTCCACAAGATTGACATCCTCCAATGCCCTTGATTTAGATGTACCAATCTTTCAAACTCTTGTAATGGTTCCTTTTTTTCCATCACCAAATGAAACTCCACCCCTACTTATTTTGGAGAGTGAAAGGAATTTTTCTTTATCACCAGTCATGTGTCTTATGCATGCACTATCCAGGTACCAATGCTTTTTGCTTCCTTTCACCCTCACCTGGAAAAGTAAATTAGGGGTTAGATTTAGGAATCTAGACAAATTTGGGCCCTTTTTATGAGTAAAAGGATAAATCAGATTTCTTCTAGTCCATGTAGGCAATATGTTGCACAACCTATTTCTTTTCATAGTTTTTGTTTTCCTTATATTGGTTTGAGCTGGATTATTTGCCTGATTTATAATCCTAGACCTGCTTTTTGTAGCAATAGGACATTCAGTAGTTGGATGACCTGAATTACCACAAATGTAGCACAAATCTTGAGTAATATCAGAACTTTTGTAAAAACCCAGTCTAGATTTTTCACTGTGGCTTCTCTCACTTAGTTTGTGAATAATTCTTGAAGAGTTTGTCCACATGTTTGCTTTTTCAATAAGTGTCAATTTTAGGACTTCCATTTAGAGTGTGGTATTTGCAGAATCAAGTTGAACAACCTGTTCCTTAAGAGTGCTATTTTTCTTTTTAATAGTATTCTTACAAGCTTCTAAATCAATGAAGTCAAATTTGAGGCTTGCAAGGCTGCTAAATAACTCATCTCTATCAGAAGTTAATTCTTGGAAATCATCAATTAGAGTACTCATTAAGGACATAAGTTTTGTTTTAGAAAATAAGTACAATTTTTATTTAAGCTCAAGAATGCTTACCTCAGAAGTATCATCATCTTCTTCCAAGACTGAATCTCCTATAGCCATGAGTGTAGTCTTATCAATTTTTTCATCTTCTAACTCATCTGAATCAGATCCCCAAGTGGCTACAATAGCATACTTCTCCTCCTTTTTAGCCTTTTCTTTTATTTTTTTTAAGCTCTTTCCTTCTTTCACTCTATTTCCCATCCAGGACAGTCTTTAATCTGATGATCAGTCTTACCACACTTGTAGAATCCATTTGTATTGTCACTGGAATATTTCTTTCTACCCATTCCTCTTTTATTTTTAAAAAATTTGCTGAAGTTCTTAGTTATGAAGGCAACTTGTTCTTTATCAAGTTCAATTTCTTCATCATTGTCTGATGCCTTCAATGCCAAGGTTCTCTCAGGGGATATCATTTCTTTCTTAATCCTATCAATTTGCATTTCATAAGTCTTAAGATTACCTACTATTTCATCTAATGTCATTTGAGTGAGATCCTTTGCTTCCCTAATAGCAGTGACTTAAATATCCCATTTAGACTTAGGCAATACCCTTAACACCTTTTCAACTTGTTCCTCCATAGGAATGTCTTTTCCCAAGGAGGTCAATTCATTTATTAGGGAAGTAAGTCTGGTCATTATTTCATGAAGTGATTCATTCTCCTTCATCTTGAAAGCTTCATATTCAGTAAAGAGAAGGGCAATTCTAAACTTCCTTACTTGAGAGGTTCCCTCATGTGCATTGACTAGGGCATCTCAAATTTGCTTAGAAGTGGTACAATTTGATACTCTGTTGTACTCAGCATGCCCTAATCCACATACCAAGATATTCTTAGCCTTACCATTATTCTTTAATGTTAGCAAGTCATTAGCAGTAAATTCACTTCTTACTTTCTTGGTTTGTTCACCATCAACCAACTTCATTGGGATAGTAGGACCATCAGTGATCCTATTCCACAATTCGTAGTTTTCCCCTTGAATGAACATTTTCATCCTAACTTTCCACCAGATGAAGTGAGAACCATCAAAGAGTAGAGGCCTAATAGTTGACTGACCTTCACTGTTACCAGTAAGAGGTGCAGAATTCATCATAGTGAACTTTTCTTATGTGCTAACCTTATTTTAGACAACCTCTCTCTGATACCACTTGTTAGAGTGCGTACCTTACCGATTTTACGATTTTACTTTATTTGTTGCCTATCAGTGGAACAAGTAAGCTAACGTGGCTCCCTTATGTAGAGTAAATAAAAAGACAGTATTTTTACGTAGAAAACACCCGGCTTAAGAAAGGTGTAAAAAATCATGACCAGTACCTCTACAGGATTTAACCCCAACTTCACTAAAACTCTTAAGCCCCAACAATCAAAAAATTACAAGACTCTCGTAAACTAGGAATTAAACTCTAAATAATTGTGCTTAATTGACACTATTTGTGAATGATAAAAGGGTTCAATAGGTACATAGCCTAATTGAGGTGCCAATATGGAAAAAGTCAAAATGTTCAAGGGCCTATCTATGTATTGTACCTATACACTTTTATCTCTCTTTTATCATCACTTCTGGCAATAATAATTTTATAATTATTTCATCTCTACTACTTATCACTTAGACATTAGAGGCGATTGCCTATGTGAATAGGCCGATCTTTTTGTCTTTTTGACATACTTTTTATCCTAAAAAATTTATGTAAATCACATAAATAAAAATAATATATGTCTATGAACCAACAAGATGAAAAATTAAGCATTAATCAATATTAACCTCAATAATGTGAATTTATATAACCATGATTGGAAAAAAATAAAAAAAATAAATATATCAACATCTACGTAAACCCAATAACTTTACATTTCTTTCATAAACATCACATTCTATAATTTTGTTAAGAGATCTCCTATTATTGATGCATATATATGCATTTCATGCTAACTTTCTTACGTACAATCTTTTCTTTTACAAAATTATATTTTATGTCACTATGTTTTATCTTTCCATGGTACTTTTTATCCTTTGTGTAAGTTATTACAGTCTGACTATCACAATTAATTCTGACAGGTTTAATAATATTACTATACACACTCAAGCGGATAAAAAATGTTTAATCCAAACAGCTTCTTTCATAGCAGATGAAAGTTCTATGACTTCAACTTCTATCGTAGATAAAGCCATACATGGTTGCTTCTTTCTACTCCATGACGTGGTGCCATCATTAAGGAATAATGAATATCCAGAGGTGGGTATTCTCTCATTTAAATTTTCTCCCTAATCAGCATCAGTGTAGCCTTTGAATTAAAGATTATTTCATTGATAACATAAGGAATAGTCGACTATTCCTTTGAGATACCTTAATATTTTTAATTCCTTTCAAATATTGTGATCTAAGGTTAGATTGATATCTACTAATAAACCCAACAACATAACAGATATTAGGTCTAGTACACATCATAGCATACATTAGACTACCACCTGTGTTGGCATAAGGAATCTTTCTCATTTGTTCCTTCTCTTGTTGAATCTGAGGGTACATCCTTTGGTTTAAAGTTCTATGTTTACAAACTAGAGTATTTATGGGTTTTGTTTTTGCAATCTTGCATATTAAAGTATTCAAGAAATTTCTTAATGTAAGGTTCTTGTGAAAGAGACAAGAATCTCTTCAAACGATCTCTTGACTTGCAACTATAAGTATGTCGTCTACATACAATGATAAAATCAAAAACTTATCTTTGAAACTTTTGATGTATACACAATGTCTTCATGAATCATAACGAAATTATACGATATTGTCACATTATGAAAATGTAAGTAAGATTGTATAGAAGATTGTTTAAAGCCATAAATCGACCTTTGAAATTGACATACTTTAGTCTCTTCTTTGTTTTCACAAAACCTATAGGTTGTTCCAATAGATTTCTTCTTCTAATTTTTCTTTGAGAAATACAGTCTTCACATTCATTTAATGCAATTCATGATCCAACATAGCCACTATTAACAAAAACATAGACACTATGAACAAAATTAATCTTATTGAAGTGAAGCATACATCAGGTGAAAATATTTATTCATAATCAATTAGTTAATGTTGTGTGTACCTTTTTGATATTAGGCGAACTTTAAATCCTTTGATACTACCATCTTTCTTAAGCTTGATTTTTAGAATCCACTTATCTCAAATAGTTTTTTGGCCTATAGGTAGATTAACCAATTCCTACACTTGGTTAGATTTCATTGACTCTGTATCCTCGTCCATTTCTTTTAAGAATTTTTCTTTAGCAGGACATGTAAGAGCCATATTTATATTTCTTGGATCTTCATCATTCGGTGTAACTATAAATGACTCCCCTTTCATATCAAATCGATAAAAGAGAATTTGTGGACAACTTGTTCATTGAGGTTGACATTGATAGATTGATTTATCAATTGATAAGTTACTTTCACTCAAACCAACAATATCACTAGGATTTGTGAAAATAGGAGCTAGTCCATTATCATCAATATGAATCCCACATAAATCCATTGGAATATCAATAGCAAAAACAGTCTGATCTATAGTTTTATAAAAACAGAAGTCTTGACCTATCTCTTTCTGCTTAAAAAAATAATTCTCTATGAATGTAATATCACGTGCCTCAATTTTAGTTAGAGTTCCACTATTTTGTTCCCATATGAACACATAACCCTTAGACAGTTAAAAGTATCTTATAAAGATACACTTCTTTTCCCTTGAACCTAATTTTTCATATTGGGAAGAAGGATTATGAATAAAAGCAGCATAACTCCAACGCTTTAAAATATTCAAATCAGCCTTTCATTTAGTCAATAACTCATATGGCATAGTTGTAACTAATTTTGAAGGGACACGATTAAGTAGAAATGCAGCAGTGAGTCATGCATCACCCTAATAGGTGATAAGTAATTTTGCTTGTGCCATCATTGGCCTAACCATTTTTAACAAGCTTTAATTTCATCATTCCACAACACTATTTTGTTGTGGAGTGTAAGTAGTTAATTGTCTTTATATTTTCTTTTCATCCATCACGCAATCATTCGAACTCATCAGACAAATACGTTTTTCCTTGATTGATTCTTAAAGTTTTAATTTTACTATTCAGTTGATTCTCAACTAAGTTCATAAACTTAATGAAGTAACTTAAAGCTTCAGATTTGTGAGAAATCAAATATACTTAACCAAATCGAGTAAAATCATCATTAAATTGATGAAATAATTAGCACCATGTATTGCCCTTACATTAATTGGACCACAAATATTAGAATGAGTTAATTTCAATGGAGTATTAGCTCTTGCGTCTTTTCCAAATAATTTTCTTTCAATTTTTTCAACTATGCAAGATTCACAAGTAGAAAATTCTACTCTATCTATTGTGCCAAGAAGACCTTCTTTAGATAGGTGATTCACTCTTTGTTGATTAATATGGACAAATCTAGCATGTCATAAATTTATATCATTTTCACAATTAGAAGTTGACATAAATTAGAAAAAACTATTATTATTATTATTATAATTATTGGGACTTTGAATAACATCCAATACAAAAAAATCGATCATAAAAATTATTAGTGCCATATTTTTATCTTGGGAAAATATAAATTAATACCATGTTCATAAAAGAAAAAATTTAAATCATAATTTAATCAACATTCTGACAGAGATAGATTTCAACGTATTATTAGGGTAAATTGTACGTCAAATATATATACATTTCAGCCACCACACATTTCAGTCTGCAGGTATCAATACCTTTGACCTACTCTTTGGATTTATTCTCTGCATACACTCATTTGGATCCTTGTGGAATTTATCAAAAGTCTATAAAAGCATCTCTATCCATTGTTATGTTCTTGGTGGTGCTGAGTCTATAATTAACATATGAAGAGATTCAGTTAAAAAAAAAGAACAAGAAACATTTACATCACTA
The DNA here is from genome assembly GCF_002878395.1 of Capsicum annuum. Classification (NCBI taxonomy): domain Eukaryota; kingdom Viridiplantae; phylum Streptophyta; class Magnoliopsida; order Solanales; family Solanaceae; genus Capsicum; species Capsicum annuum. The sequence continues at coordinate 313 of NW_025826598.1, read as the reverse complement.
TATAAATTATTAATAAGATTGTGTAACCTTTTAGGCTCAGGCAAATACGAGCAAAGTGTCCCTTGTTCTCACAATTATAGCACTTGAGCTTAGCCATATTCAACTTTTTATATTTATATAGAGCAGAAACATTTTCTCTCCATGTTAGTTATTCTTAGGCTTCTTTGAGACAGTTCTTATCCCCTTCTTTTGAGAAAATTTATCATGCTTGTGATTGTTACTATGTTCACATTTTGAATTTAAACTAGTCATATACATTTGTAGCGACATTGTCTTCTCCAAGGCGCTCTTCCTCGAGTCCTAACGACGCTTG
>NW_025826597.1:0-3388 GCF_002878395.1 Capsicum annuum | reverse complement strand
AATTAAAGTGAACACTTTAAGAAATTAAATATATTGAATATTTGATAGTTAAGAATTGAGATTTGAGAGAGAATGAGATTTGAGAGAGTGAAAAATTGTGTGAAAAATGATTTGAAGTTGTAGAGTATTTATAGAATTTTTTTAAGGATTAAAAAATATTTTTTAAAGTTAAATTTTTTTTTTTAATAAATGGGCCCAAACAGGCCTTTTGGACCCAAAAATGGCTATATAGCCGTTGGGCCAACTGCTAGTTTGGCCCAAAATCCCAATTTTTAAAAAATAAATAAAAAAAATAAGGTATTCGGGCCGGGCCGAGCCGGGTCGGTTAACCGAAGGGCCTAGACCGGGCTTGGTCCGGGCTGGGTTAGCCGGGCCCATTTTAAAAAAATAACCGGCTCGGGACCCGAAACCCTAAAGCCCTAAGGCTTACCGGGCTGGGTTAGTTACGAGGGCCGGGTCGGGCCGGCCCACTTGACACCCTTACCCTTCACTATTAGCTAGCTCCGCCCCTATGAGATAAGCATCCATCAGTACCCATTTGAACTATGATCAAAGTTGCTACGACACACACCAACTTTACATGAGTCTTATTATCCCACTGAACTCGATTTCAGCGTATTTTTGTCACTTTTTTGTGCTAACATGACACTTTTATTACTTAAAAATGGAGTCCACGTCAGCTAAAAGGTGTCATATCAGCTAAAAAGGGTAACAAAAATACACTAAGTGATCGTTGGGTAGAGTGTATTGAAAAATATAATGCATGCATTAGTTAATGTGTACTACTAGTACCTTGTTTGGTACGTCTTTTTGCCTATGTATAACTTACCTGAATACGTACCCCTCAATTTCTCTCTCAAAATATTTCACAATTTCTTTTCTCACCATTTTAATTTACAACAATGAATAGTTGATTTAAATAACCGCAACATATTTGCTTCGAGGGTCTTTAAAAAGATTAAACAAAAATCTTGAGACTATTCCTTAATTTTACATCTTTTATTTTATTTTTGTTTCGACTATGTTAATCCGTCGGCGTAATATTTCATGCGCAATGAAGAAGGTCTTGCAATTAATCCTAAATCTTTATATACTAATTCAACAATACTAATTATGTTTGAGATGACAAATGAACTTTGTTGCAAAAAAAAGTGTACAAAGTCAAAGAAGAGTATTTTTGTAAATAAACACTTCTTTTATAGAAATTATGTAAGATATATTATTTCTTATACATCGAACCAAACAATGTATAAAAATAAAACACCCATAACTAATACAAACATTACTAATACACTATCTTCTGCATTGTTCTTATACACTCCACCGAACGATCCCTAAGATTGAGTTCGATTGGGGAGTAATATGACCCCTATGAAGTTATAATGTGTCGTAGCAAATATGCACGTACTACTATTTTTGAAGGATTCTACATGCATACGACAACATTTAATTAGTCGAAGGGGGTTCAATATCTGATATATATACATGAAAAATAATTTTAAGTTTATATAAATAATAATTTTTCACCGATTGGGGTTTGGATGAACCACCTCACTATTAGCTAGCTCTGCCCTCGTGAGATAAGCATCCAACAGTTTCCCTTTGAACTATGATCAAAGGTTCTACGACACATTCCCCTCAACTCAATTTCAGTGTATTTCTGTCACTCTTTTGTGCTGACATGACACCTTTATTACATAAAAATAGAGTCCACGCCAAAGGTACCACGTCAGCTAAAAAGGTGTCACATCAGCTAGAAAGGGTGACAAAAATACACTAAAATTGAGTTCAGGGGAGTAATCGGACCTCTGTAAAGTTATAGTGTGTTGTAGCAAATTTTGTCATAATTCAGACTATGATAAATGGTACGTATATATACACCCTCCGTCATATTTTGGGTACACATATGCCCCTACCGTTAATGAAATGGTACGTATATGCCCCTCACACTAACGGTAGGGATATATGTGTACCCAAAGTATGACGAAGGATATATACGTACCTTTTATCATAGTTCGGAGATATATTTGTTCCTTTTTTTTTTTAATTTTTTATATCAAATAATTAAATCAAACCTCACTAATCGACCCAATAAACCTACTACCCGATCCAGTCCCAATTAAAATTCAAGAGACTCCTATCTAACAAATACATTTATTCCCACCCCTATAATGATTATAAACACATACAATAGAGTAACTCTCACTACTACTGCTATTTTCTACCTTAATTTATGTTCGAAAACTTATGTTGATGAATAATAAAAACTTTGTTTGGTATTAAATCCGTTGTCATCTGATCATGTGGTGATGGATAAATATGAGATAAGACTGCATAAAATATGTTAAGAATTCATGTCCTACAGATTATCTTATTTTCGCCTAACTGTTGCCTGTTGATGGAACGGGTTGCCCGACGTGTTCCACTGAAACAGTAAAACAAAAAGTAAAGAACACAGTGAATTTTTACGTGGAAAACACCCGGCTCAAAAGGTATAAAAAATCACGACCTGCACCTCTACAGGATTTAATCCCAACTTCAGTAAATAACTCTGAGCCTCAACAACGACTGATTACAAAACTCTTGTAACCAACAAATAGAAATTATAAACTCTAATCCCTATAACTCAACAACTAGGAAATATAAACTCTAATTCCTAACTGCACACACACCTCCCAAGGTATGCGTTCCCAAAGTCTCTGAGTTTCCCCAACTCGAAGACTAGCTCCTAGTTCGGTTTATAACACACTGAAACTATCATTACATCAATAGTTCAAACACAATGAACAACTCTAAAAATCAACGCTAAAACTCTTAGCTGGATTCTGTACTGAGGATCAGGTTCTTCAACGTGTTTTTTCAGTGATTGAGTAGCACTTCGTAAAGTCAATCTGTCAATTGTGCTTTTCTGCTTTTTAAGTGTCTGTATTATTCTGACTGTTGCATCTTCTATTTAAGCACAGCTCTCCAAAGAGTCATTCTTTATTTCAAACTCCTCTAATCAAAACTCTCATTGCATAGAGTTTTACTTCAAGTGAGACTCCTTCTTCAATTCCAACTCTTGTCTCCTTGGTGTTGTAGTCAAATTTCAATTTTTTAAATCAGCACATATTAATTTATCAGAATCTTTATCCTCCCACACATAGGACTCTTCAAGATATACTCAGAAGTAAAACTCCTTCTTTACTAAGACTCTTTTTTCAACTCAACTTGCTTTCCCTTATCATCAAGTGTTTGAATAAATTCAACTTGTTCTATTCCGCATGTGATCAGTAAGTTGAAGTTTCCAGTTGCATTGAATTAACTCATATCAACTTGTTTCATTTATATTGTCATTCATTAAAACTTCAAGGTTCCAACAAAATAGACTCGTATAATTCAATCTTTC
>NW_025826596.1:0-1522 GCF_002878395.1 Capsicum annuum | reverse complement strand
ATTGCTTATAATTTATATTTTTGGAAAAATTATAAATTACGTGTACTATTTTTTAGTTAAGGCAAATCAATTTTTTTTTCCTTATTTTAATAGGGATATGTAATAGTAGTATAATTTGTTTAGGTATAAAATTTTATTAGTATTTTTAGTAAAGATAAATTATTTTTCCTTCCTTATCTCTAAAATACCATAATTAGAATTCTAAAATAAATATATTACTCTACCTTATATTTATACGAAGAGATGTTTATGGAGATTCTTACTTTTGTAAATTCGTGTTTTGATTAAAATACTATTTCTAGTTATATATATATATATATTTTACTTCTACTATATTTTCTTATTTTGTTTTCACTCAAGTCATCCCTTTTGATTAGGTTTAACTATATTGTTTTAATATTTCTATTAGTGTATTATTTTGTGATAGTTTGCAAGTCGTAAATGATAGTTTACATGTTGCAGATGAATGTTGACCAGCTTTGAGGAATTTTGTGTGTAAAAGTTAGGTTTAATTGTATTGTTTTGATGTCTCTTTTATCATATTATTTTTTTATAATTTACACGTGGTAGATAAATATCGACTGACTTTGAAAAAAGTTTTTAGGTAAAAATTAAATTTAATTGTATTGCTTTGATATCTCTGATTTGAGAATTTTTTTTGTGTAAAGATTAGGTTTAGATGTATTGTTTTGATAGATGAATGCCCGTCGGCTTTGAGAATATTTTTTTGTAAAGGTAAGATTTAATTGTATTTTTTCCATATCTCTATTATTATATTATTTTGTTATAGTTTACAGGTGGTAGATGAATGTCAATCGGCTTTGAGAATTTTTTTTGGTAAAAGTTAGGTTTAATTAAATAAATTCTCCATCTTTACATAGTCAAAAGATGTTGAATTTAATTATTAAACACATCTTTATCAATTTAAATAAATATCCTATTTAGTGTAACATTTAAATTAATTAAAGTGAGATACACGCGCGAAGCGCGTACACCCAAACTAATAATATTAAAAGTGTGAAGGCCTTAGGAATGTGATATTATTTTAATGGATATTTATACACATTTGTGTTGTAACCTAATAATAAATTTAATGATACAATACAATATAATAAAATTTAAGTAACAATTAAAATAATATTGTATCTACGTTAACAACACATACAATACATGGGTAGCAATCATCTAAATTAGAGGTGTCAAACGGGCCGAGCCGGGTCAACCCGGAACCAACCCTTCCATTTTAATCGGGTTGAGGGCTGGTTAAGGGCCAGGTTTGACGTTAACCGGGCCGGGCCGGGCCAAACAGTAAAAAAATTAAAACCCACCCTAACCCGGCCCACTTAACCCAACCCGGTCAAACCCACCAAAACCCGGTCAAACCCGTTTAAAAACCGGTCAAACCCGTTTAAAAAATAAATAAAAAATCCAATATACACTATATACACTCCAATATACACTATATACACTCCAATATATACAATATATATTTTTAAAAAAATATATAAACAATTACACATAT
>NW_025826595.1:0-2683 GCF_002878395.1 Capsicum annuum | reverse complement strand
TGGACTTCATCAGAGTTGGTAAGCCCTCCATCTCTCAAAAGGCTATTTATTTTAGAGTCTCAGTACTTATCATTTGATGATATTGCCGGGGTCATGTCCCGGCTTAGACATATTTTCTTATGTTAGAGGCTTCCTAGACCTGTTTGGTTGAAGGATTTGATGACATATGTTCAGATTCTAGGATTATTGCTTTTATCCAAATTGAACCTTTTTGTTTGGGTCTGTTTTTTTGTATTTTGATTGTGACTATGCTATGAGATAATGTTAAGGGGGTTTCTCTGACCTTCACAGGTCTAAGATGCCCGTCTCAACTAGGGCCTAGAGTCGGATCGTGACACTTACATCCGAACTAGATGACATGTGTTCATATATAATATCACAAAGAGTCCCAACGGTTAAGAGAATTATGAGTTAACAAAGAGCAAATAATTAATGGCTTGAAAGAATAATGAGTCTAATGAATGATTTGTTATATTTGACAATTATCTGAAAATATTTGGTAACGGTCAACTTTGACTTACAGTGACACCAATTCAATACTATTCAATGATATATAATGGTAGAAAATGTTTAATAGCATATTAAATACTCATTCTTTTTTTTTAAATATCTAACACAAACCATATTTACATAGAACAATTATAGAATTAAAAGGGGATGAGGTAACCAACATGGGTTGTTGTGCAGCAGATGGGGCTGCTCTACCCTTAACCAGAGGTTGAGGGTTAGACCCTGAGCATGGAGAAAACTCTGTTGGAAGCGCTAGCCTCCAAATGGGGCCCTATCTAGCGCGAATCCGAATTAGTAGGACTCCAATGTGAATACCAGACACCAAATGAAAAACTAAAAAAAAAGGGGATGAGGTATACACGAATTGTACTCTGCATGCTTTGATATAACAAAAGTGATAATGCATGTACAAATTATTTACGACTATTACTTTTGCTAAAAAATTTAAATTATTTATTGTTGTATTTTCGCAAAGGAAGGTTCGATTGGAGGCAATTTGATGAGCAGCAGCCAGCAAAGTATACTTTCCTGCTAAGACATTGATTACTCAGGATCTAACTGATAACATTGATCAATCAACCGTCTCACTGAGTAATGCTCTGGATCTCACTTATTCAAAAATAGTGATATCATAAATATAAAACATTGAAAGATGTGCTTTTGTAGACGAACGGTTACATGACACAAAAAAGTATATCGTACCTATTCGTTAAACGTATTCTATAGAAATTGATCTTTTTAATATGCAAAATAACAATTTAATTTCTAATAATGCTTTACTTAGTGTCTCAATTGTGTAATGATGAAAGTCACATCTTAATGGTTAGGCTTCATGCCAGTACTATATTTTAATTTTCATGTAATGTTGTGTTTCAAATTATTCAAGTATGTCAAAGTAACATTATTGTCATTCCCAATGTATCTTAGAGTTTTTTTTTATGGAATGGACAAAACGTATACTTATTAAAGGTATTGCAATATTGGTAGGGTTGATCAGTGAAAAAATTATATCATGATGACTTTAACGATCAGTCATATGCATTATAAAATACTCAAAGTCATTAGAAATACCGAAGAAGTATATTTATTTAATTTATATGTTATAAAATATAAAGGAGAGAGAAGAAGAATGGAGAGAAAACATAGAGTGATTTTTATTTCTCTTGAGGGGTGAACAATAATGAAGGAAAATCCCTTTCTTTATGAGGGAAAATTAACTTTGTCCCAAAAGTTGGGGTTTTTAACTTTTTCATAAATAGACATTCACTATATATGATAATACATTTATCACACTCCCCATTAAATGTCTAATTGATAGATAATATGCATATAGGTTGTCTCATTATAAACCTTACAAGAAAAACTCAATGGGACAAAACCTTATAAGGAAAAAAGAGCACAACGCGTATTAACTCCTCCCTAATGAGAACACACTTGAACCTTTGCATCCCGATCTTGTGCACCATCTTTTTGAAAGTTGCAGTTGGAAGAGACTTGATGAATAAATCAGCCACATTGTCACTTGAACGAATCTGTTGCACGTTAATATCACCATTTTTTTATAGCTGTGTACAGAAAAGTTTTGGCGAAATGTGTTTCGTTCTATCTCTTTTTATGAATCCTCTCTTAAGTTGTGTTATGCATGTTGCATTATCTTCATATAAAATTATGGGTACTTTGTCACATTTCGAACAATATTTTTCTCTAATGAGATTATCATGAACCTCAAGACACACACACTCGACTTGTTTTGTGAATAGCTATTATCTAAGTATGATTCGATGAGGTCGATATGATAGACTGCTTTATAGATCCCCAAGATATGATAGTACCCACACATATGCACACATAGCCTATTTGAGTCCGAGCTTTATGCAGGTCAGATAAATACCCAGCATTAGCATAACCAACAAAATTGGGACTATAATCTTTAGAATAAAATAAGCTCATATCGATAGTCCTTTTTAGATATCATAGTATGTGTTTGATCTCATTCCAATGTCTCCTTGTAGGAGAAGAACTATACCTTGCTAACAAATTAATCAAAAGGCTATATCAGATCTTGTAGTCTTTGCAAAATATATTAGTGAACCAATTGAACTAAGAAATGATACTTCAGGACTTAGTAGTTCCTCATTTTTTTCTTGAGTTCGGAATGGATCCTTATTCACAT
>NW_025826594.1:0-1630 GCF_002878395.1 Capsicum annuum | reverse complement strand
AGGTCATGATACTTAGGGTGTCCAAGAACTTGATCAATTAGGGCTCTCACGGGTGATTTCTCTCAATTGCTCTTCATAGTTTAGGCATGTAACTCTACCCCTAAACTTTTAAATAAAGCATGAAATTATATGATGGTTTATGTGGATTTTAACATGGGTTTTTATATGGGTTGAGGGTTTTTGAAGGTCTGTTTTATTAATTGTTTTCCCATGATTTATTATACATTGTTCATGCTTTATTTATGGTTTTAAATTTGTGAGGTGCATAGGCATGGTGAATAAACAAGAGGGTTGTGATTTCCCAAAATTTTGTGAATATTGACAATTGAATTCGTAATAAGCCCAACCCAAATTTTGTGACTATGGTTTTGTGTATGAGTATAATCATTTAGCTACTTTCGGAACAACTGCATAATATAAAAAGGTTACTGAAACATGATGGTTTGACTTAATGAACAAAGGGAGTTGGTATTCTCCTACTCTGTATTAATTAACAAAGGGAGTTGTTTTCCCGATGTAAATGGAATTGTAATGGCATGCTAATGTTACCTTTCAAGTATAGTTTATATAACGATACCAATAGTGTATGCCTTAAGGTGTATGGTGGTTTAGTGAATGGGAATGTCTGAAAAGTGTTTTAATTTGGCTTAAAAGAGAGATTGTAGCCGGTCCATGAAAGTGGAGGTCCCAAGGAGCCAATATTGGAAATCGTAGTTGCCAACACGGGGTCTAAATTTTTAGTGGTTTGAGTCCCACTTATTAAATGGCTGGTTGGTTCGAGTCCCCCATGTTAAATAACCAGGTGCTTAAGTCACCTTTGATATATGTCGGGAGGTTCGAGTGCCCCATATTGTATATGTATATATGATTATCCTCTAGTTCGTGCAGTTTCACACACTGGGGTCCTTTCAGCTGGGGGAGAGCTGGACCCATATGGTCCGTGGGTGCCTTATTATGATGGTTATGCTACACAACCCAGGTTAAGATTTTTAAAATGCACTCTAAGCCTTATTCCCTATCCTAGCATATTATATAAGTATATATATAAATGTGTGTGTTTGTTAACATGTATATTTTGAATATAAATGTGTGTGTTAACTGAATTTTGAATTATCATTACTTTATCCTTATCCCTGAGTTACATGCTAGTGCTCAACCCACCCACAGTTTTTCGAACGTTGTATTAGTAGATAATGCAGGCACATAAAACACTTCAACTTATCGTACGCAGTGTTAGGTGGACCAACTCGACTCTTCTATCATTTGCGGTAAAGTGGTGAGCTTTAATTCTCTAAAAGACTTGATAATTCCATCGGTTACCTCTCATAAACTAGAATTAAAGAGTTAACACTAACATTATCATTGTCATTGTCATTGTCATTGTCAGAGTTGGGGGCATGTCTTGAATTAGATTATCTTTGGATTAGTAGAGTCTTTTCAGATATTACTGTGGATTGGGTATTGTTTTTGAAATTCTTAGATATCTTTGAGTCTATTACCTTTATATCTTGTTATATGTTCGGAATTCAGCCTCTCCGCTCCTTGGTGGACTTGAGATACTAGTCACAGCCAGGCCCTAGTTCGGGTGGTGACACGGAATCAGAAGCATGCATCACGTAAAAAATCTTCT
>NW_025826593.1:0-3122 GCF_002878395.1 Capsicum annuum | reverse complement strand
TGGCTTAGATCTAGCCCTTTATTTTATTGGATTCTTTGTACAACTGTGGAATTGTTAGTTATTTCTTTTAGCTAGTAGAAATTAGCCATGTGGATAGTTTGTTACATTTTCATTCAGCCTCATATTTGTATGTATAAGCACACGATGATGAATAAAAAAAAACACAAAGGGAAATTTCATAAATCTTCTCATTTTCTACATGGTATCAAAGCTCTAAGAATAATCTGATCCTATTCTTTCATTTTTTCTCTCCACAATGTCCTCAAACACTGCACCAGGATCGTGTCATCATTCGACCCTACCCATATAATTTTTCTCCTCATATTGTAGTCCCTTTTCATCCATCAAATCTAATAATCCAGCGCGTGAGCATGTTTCAGCAAAGTTTTCGGTGACTTTCTTGTTCAAGATCTACTCGTCTCTTAATTTTGAGATGATCCATATATTTTATACCAGTTTTCGATAAATGTCTAGTGACAAATCGACTTTCTAGCGATGTTTACTACTTTTCGGATCACTTTTTTAGTTTGTTCCTTTTCAATTGAGGTTTCCCAGACGTGTAGAGCAGTCCTTATTAGTTCTCTTGCAGATATCTTCACCAAGTCCCTCACTCATCCTCGTGTTAATTACATTCATAACAGGCTTGGTACATATGTTTCTATGCACCAGCTTGAGGAGGAGTGTTAGAATATGAGTAAGAATAGGAATAACATATAGAATTTTACTTGGAAAAGGATTGTAACGTAGTATCCTATTAGGGAAAGGATTGGAATGTAGTGTCTATAAATAGGGCCTCAATGTAATAATGTAGTTACAACAATTCAATAATATATTCTCTTATATTTTCTCACAAGGAGCATAAGTGTGATAATTTTAATTTAAACAATATCAAAATCAGAATATGAAGTTTACTTTTTTTAAAAAAAACAGGGTGGGTAATGGCGGGTGGAAGAAATAGGAAAAAGGATGACAGGTGGAGGAAAGAGATGGGTACGCAGTATCTAGTAGGTGGGTTTGGAAGAGAGGTTCAAAAATCCCAACCATGCTAAGTCATCTTCAGCTCACCCTTATCGCTGCTTTACCGTGTTCCATCACCTTTAAAACCCTTTCACACTTCATCAAACCGTTAAATTAGTTACGGAAAAGGCTCAAAAATATCCCTAAACTATTTGAAATAGCTCAAAAATGTCCCTCGTTAGATTTTTGGCTCAAAAATATCCCTCCGTTAAATATTTGGCTCAAAAATACCCCTCCCCTTAACGAAATTCCACCAAGCATGCCACCTAGATAAAAAAAACTACATGACTATGCCACATTGCCATCCATATGTAAAATGTTAGTATTTTTTAATTATATGACATTCCTTTCTTCTTTATTTTTATTTTTATTTTTATTTAAAAATGTCAGTGAAACGGACAAAATTTACATGGTTTTTTCATTTTTAATCAAAGTAGACAAACGGTGGTTACATAATGCTTTTTTTTTTAAATTTATTAAATGTAACATCGCTATTATCAAATTCCTTTGATCATCTAAAAAACAAGTTTATTCTTGTTAATAAGTTTAAAAGTGTGAAACCCAACAAAAGAGTCTTATTAAACTGATAAACTCATTAATTATTAGGCCAGTATAAAAGTTAAAATTAAAATTTACTTGTAAAAGTAACAAATTTCAAACTAAACTTCAAATTAGTTACTCAAAAGATGTGTTTGGCTTTGCTAGCTTTTACTCAAAATGCTTATGTTAAAATGATTTAATAAATACCTTCTCTAATCTAAAATTAATGAATCTTTGAATGTGACACACATCTTCAAAAGGTTAATGAATGACATAATTAAATAGTAATTTATCAATATTAAGTACATTTTACTTCTTTTCAAACTTGTTCTAAAAATAATAAGATTATTCATCAAAACTGAATTTAGAAAAATGAATTCATTTTGAATGAATAAACAAGTGTTAAAAGGAATTCATTTATTTTGAAAAAGAATTTGCATATAGTAAATTCAACTCAATTATTAGTACATCAACATTTGCTAGCTTAAAAGTTAAAATTCTAGCTCCTCCTCCGAGTCAACATTAGATTAAGATCAAGTTGTCCCTTATCCCAAACGACAATAACAAGATGAAATTTAGAACTTTTAAAACACTAATGAAAAGGTGAAATCTAGAACTTTTAAAACACTAATGAGGTAATTAGCAAAAGATTGGTTTTTTGGTTTTTCCGTTTCACTGCTTTGCAAAAAAATAAAAATAAAAATAAAGAAGAAAGGAATGTCATATAATTAAAAAATACTAGCATTTTACATGTGGATGGTAATGTGGCATAGTCATGTGGTTTTTTGTTATCTAGGTGGCATGTTTGATGGAATTTCGTTAAAGGGAGGGGTATTTTTGAGCCAAATATTTAACAGGGGTATTTTTGGGCCATTTCAGATAGTTCAGGGGTATTTTTGATCGTTTTTCAAATTCCGTTAGAGGAAGGGGTATTTTTGAGCCAAATATTTAATGGAGGGGTACTTTTGAGCCAAAAATCTAACGAGGGGCATTTTGGAGCTATTTCAGATAATTCAGGAGTATTTTTGAACCTTTTCCGATTTAGTTACAATGGTAATGGTAATAAACAGTACCCTTCATCTTCATTGCCGCCTTCTTTCAATTTAGCGAAATTCATGTGTAAAGTTCCAACTTTAAGGGTAATTTGACTGCAGAACAAGTCATTTGAAATTATTGTAATTAATAAAGAGACAACAATTGCTCTAACTGCTAGGTTGAATATAGCGAGGAAGTTGATGTTGTTTGGGTTTAAGATTAGAGTTCTAAAGGAAAATATCATCTAAATGAAAAAATGTATACGTAAAAGATGTAGGTGGGAAGAAAATCCTAAAGGGGGTGGCACCATGACAACGCTCTTCTGTGATAACGAGAAGAGAGAGAAATAGAGAGAGGGGCAAGGAGGGAGTGATACGATATAAACTTGGATCGTATAAAAAACAAGCCAAAAATAGTCCACAAACAAAGGAAAACCCGAGAGCAACACAAACACAATTCTCGGCTCCAACAACAACAAGAAACAAGGTGTAAATGACTAACAACAACAAGGGATAAACAACATTATAATA
>NW_025826592.1:0-4303 GCF_002878395.1 Capsicum annuum | reverse complement strand
TAATTAATTAATTTAGTCCAAAATCATAGATTCAGGAGCTGGAGTTTTTTCTGGAGGTGGTGGACTACATGGGGTGTCTTTCGGAGGAGGTGATGGACTACCGGGAGTCTCTTTTGTAGATGATGGTGGACTACCTGGGGTTTCTTTCGTAGGTCGTGATGGACTACCAGGGGTTTCTTCTGGAGGTAGTGGACTACCCGGGGTTTCTTTCGGAGGAGGTGGTAGACTACCGGGAGTCTCTTTTGTAAGTGGTGGTGGACTACCCGGAGTTTCTTTTGTAGGTCGTGATGGACTACCAGAGGTTTCTTCTGGAGGTGGTGGACTACCCGGGGTTTCTTTCGGAGGAGGTGGTGGACTACCGAGAGTCTCTTTTGTAGGTGGCGGTGGACTATCCGGGGTTTCTTTTGTAGGTCGTGATGGACTACTAGGGGTTTCTTCTGGAGGGGGTGGACTACCCGGGGTTTCTTTTGGAGGAGGCGGTGGACTACCGGGAGTCTCTTTTGTAGGTGGCAGTGGACTATCTGGGGTTTCTTTTGTAGGTCGTGATGGACTACCAGGGGTTTCTTTCGGAGGAGGTGGTGGACTACCCGGGATTTCTTTTGTCGGTCGTGACGGACTACCGAGGATTTCTTCTGGAGGTGGTGGACTACCTGGGGTTTCTTTTGGAGGTGGTGGTGGACTACCCGGGGTTTCTTTTGGAGGTGGAGAAACAGTGGGAGTTTCTTTTAGAGGAATAAGTTTTTGGTCATCCATAATAGGTGCATTTGTAAAGAAGTCTCTTCTCGAGGAGAAAGTTGGAGGAAAAAGCAAGACAAAACTAATTAGTAAAAGAAAAAGATGTGAATGTGAAATAGTCATTTTTTGAATCACTAATGAGTTGTGCTATTCAATTGTGAAAAAACATGAAGAAAACAGTGGCTTATATAGTGGGAAATGGTCTTAAGAAAATAAATTTTGCTTTATCTCTTCTATATATTGTATTTACTTGCATTTACTCAATAGAGTTTAGAGCTTTGGTAGCATTAAAGTATAAGTGTGGTATATTTTTCTGCTATGTTTTTCTTTTGAATGCCTGAAGAAAATATTAAGTAAAAGAATACAGTAATTTGATTAAATTATCTTTACTTGTTCTTTGATATCAATTTTTATACTCTCTTCATCCTAATTTATGTGGCACTTTTAGATTTCAAGATTCAAACAAATCTATATTTTACCGTTTTTTTTTCTTATATCTTTTAAATCTTTTGAATTGTCAAATATTGTGACTTATACTACTTTTTACGTAGTTTTCAAATATATAAATTTTATTTAAAAAATTTAGAGATATTTTTCTCAAATTTACGGTCAAATCTAAACTAATTAACTCTCGAAAAGCAAAAAATACCACATAAATTGAGTCAGAGGAAGTAATTACTTTCGATCTTCAACATTAATCCCTCTTCATATTTATCAAGTAAGCTAAAGGTGGAAATTAATCATTAATTTATTTTAATGTTCTAAAATGAGAACTATTAGATAATTTATTTTAAGTAAGCAAAACAACTAAAATAGATCGAAGAAAGTATTTTCAAATGTCTAGATATATTGAAGAAATTTCAAGTCCAATAAGACATCATTTTTTTTTTTCTTTTTGGATCTTTTGGTTAAGAAAAATACTATTGTGAATCTTCTGATCAAGTCAGTGGGAGATAATTAGTCTGAACTCATGGTAGAAATCTGGTTGAAATGTTGATGGTTATAATGTGAAAGGGAATAAGATCAAAATAAACTTCTAAGCCAAAGAAAATTAATCACCAAAAGAATTACTATTTTTTTTGTTCCATATCCATTACTTTCTCCATTTATCTTTTATCTGTTGATATTTAATTTGACACATTCCTTAAAAAATAATAAGTAAAAGAGTAATTTAATTTATTGTATCACCTCTATTAGATACAAGTCAACTAAATATTAAAAAATGAATAATATTTAAAAATAAGGATGAAATAAATCAAAAAATGATAAATTATCTTTTGATTTTATAAACTAGATATGTAAAATCGAACAACTATTTTTAGTATAGTTGACAAGTAAAGGTGAACGGGAGAGGAAGTAGTTATATATTGTTTTGTCTCAATATCGAATTATTCTTTGACCTTTTTATATGTTTTCTTAAAATATATCAAATTATTAATTTTTGTACAAATGATGTTTTTATCTTTTTATTTTATTTCAAAATTAATGGTGTTTCACATAATCAAAAAGATATTGATGATATTTTTTTCAATTTTATTCCTATTTAAATAAAGGAAATATATAAAGGAAGGCTTGGATATCGGGTCCTACATGTTTATTATTTCTTTGATTTTTGTTTGTTTGTTTGGTTTTGAATTAACATAAAATTTAAGAAAATAAAGAAGATTTTTTAAATCTTGTGATCTTAAATTAAAAAGAAAAAATTTCAGAAATAGCAACTCTGTAGCCTTAAATATAACTTTTATAGCAACAATTTCATATTTACGAAAAATAGCAAATTGTATTTGTATTTAAGTAAAATAATGCTAGATAAATACATATACAAATATATATGTATTACTCATAAATACATATGCACAACTGAAAAATATATATTCTTCTATTACTATGAAGTGGGTAAAATATTACTACTTTTGCTATAAGTTGTAATTTTAAAAAAGTGTTGCTATTTATTGTAATTATAGTCTTAATACTTCCTCATCTCATTTAATTGTCAGTATGAATTCTTAAAATGACAGTTATTTTAGGACAATAACTTGAGCTTAAATTGATCATGAATTTGGGATGATCTTATAATAGAGAAATGGTTGAGAACTTAAACTATTCGGACGATAACTTTAAGAGAAATTAAAATTAATGTCAAAGAATAAAAACTAATATTTAATTTAAAATTAATGTTAAATTAAAATTACAAAAGATTTCTTTATTCAGGGGAGGATCAAGTGGTTGGGTGAGGGTTTTCGGAAGTCTAGTAACTTTTTTTGCGGATCTTGTATTTATATTGAGAAATCTACAAATATATAAGAATTATAAGTTGAAAACTCATAAGCACAGTGTGTTATTGGTCTAGTGGTGCAAAGAAACTTGTTAAAGTTTTGTTGATCTCTTGATTGTGTGTTTTGAATCCCCCTGGCTATTTGGCATTATTTTTTTTACTAACTTTGAAAACCCACAAATGTTAAATCTTATTTTCGCCTCTGTATTTGATTGTTGATTTTCATTTTCAAATAATTAATGGTACAAAAAAGGGCCTAAAATGTCCTTTAACTATCTAAAATGAAGTAAAAATGCCCTTCATCTACCTATTGGGCCTAAAACATCCTTTTCATCTATCTATTGGGTCAATATTGCCCTTCTATTTAGCAGCTACCTATTAGCTCCACCTCATTTATGACATGACATATTCTTATTGGACAATTAATATTGAATTAAACTAATTAATTTTATTCTCAAAACCTAACCCGCCCCAGCCAAATAACCCGACCCAACTAAGACCCTCTCCAATTTCATTAACGAAAAAGAAATCCCCATTCATCATCCTAATCTGCTCATCTCCTCTCCACCATCTTTTTGTTAAAGGTATTGGAGAGGGTCTTAGTTGGGTCGGGTTATTTGGCTGGGGCGAGTTGGATTTAGAGGATAAAATTAATTAGTTTAATTCAATATTAATTATCTAATAGGAATATGCCATGTCATAAATGAGGTAGGGCCAATAGGTAGTTGTTAAATGACCTTCTCGACTCCTTTACTATGTCAGTTTTGTAAGTTGGACACTTCTACTTACATGTTTGTCATCTGGACCCCTGAACCTACTAAAAAACAACATTTTAAACCCTTTTTTGGTGAGTGTAACACACTCTCTCCCACGTTAACTGCCACATCTGCTGCCACATCAGCCATGCCTGCCACATCATTTAAAAAAAATTTAATTAAATAAGAAAAAATTATAAATTGTAAAAAAATTTGAATAATCATGCTTTTAAAATTTGAAAAATTTGAATAATCATTTTTAAAATAAAAAATAATAAAAAAAATATTACATTAAAATTAATAAAAATTTAAAATTAATTTAATTAATTAATTTAAATTTTAAATTTAAACTTTTAAAAATTAATTAATTAAAATTCTTAACTAATTTATTTATTTAAATTAATTAAATTTTAAATTAAAAAATTTATCAAATTTAAAATTCTTACCTAATTTAAATAAATTTTACTTCAATAATTAATTGATTTAAATATGATTTACATATTTAAAATATTTAATTTAAATTAATTGTAGGGGGAGG
>NW_025826591.1:0-5130 GCF_002878395.1 Capsicum annuum | reverse complement strand
ATAGATTCTCATCTTACTCTATTCTTGCCAGCTCTACCTCATTTTCATGTTATCAAAAATAGTTAAGCTTAATTCTCCGTCGATAGTTATGGGATTGTAAGAGAGTTAGAAAATATCTGGTCAGTGCTTTTGAGTTCCAAAGATTGAAGTACTTTATTCATGTTCATAAAAGTCATAAACTAAGCCTAGGTTAGGTGTGCTTTTAGATTCCACCTCAGAATCTACAATGTTAATCTATACTTCTCCCTCTATGTATTATTTTTGAGAAAGCATGATTCGCAAGCTCCAGTTCTTCCCCAGGTAATGCTTCTATATTTTCTAGAAGAAATTTCAAAAGTTACACAAAGGGATTGAGAGGAGCTCTCTAGTGTGTTAAGTTCCCTAAGTTAAAAGTTATGCCCTTATTCTTATGAGTCATTTAATTAAGATAGAGTAAGGTCTATTCCTAGATTGTTGAATGTTGTATGTCAAGTTTCTATCTCTTGTATTATGTAATCTTGTTATCATTATGTTTATGAAAAATCAAAGTCTAGTGAAGCCGTGTGGGGCTCTTTCGATTCACTAGCATAGCTGCTTTGTTATTCATCTCAATTTTTTTAAAAAAACTCATATTCAAAGCCTAATGGAGCTGTGTGTGGCCTATTTCGATCCACTAGCAACTTGTAGTTCATCTTCTTCCTTGTGCTGGCTGAAAATATAGGATGTGGAGGTGTAGTAGTAAGGAGGACGGTAAGTGTGATTTGTTGCGCATAAGTATAGTGAAATCACTTTTTGCATGCAATTGGGTTAATAGGAAGTGATATAGTTTGTTCGAGGCATGAAACGGGTGTTGACGGTATTTGTATGACAGAGAGTATAGGTTAGTGATGTAAGTACTTGGTGGGTAAGTGTTGTTAATCTAGGCGCCCTCTAGATTGCAAGAGGAAGTTATGTTAAGACGTAGAGACCTATGAACTAAGTTAAGTTATGTATGAAGGATAGATAGTAGTGACGGGTGAAAGAAGGATGTGTTAATGGATTGTGAATAAGAAAAGCTATATGATTATGACCAATTATTATTGTTATGAAGGTTAAATGAGATAGCATTTGTTGAGGATTGTTTTATAGTTTCTAAGTAGAAATTTCATGCGAAAAGTTTTAAGTTATATTGTATGCTAAAAGTTAAGTTTGAATGATTGGTGATCGTGAAGGTGACTATGACGATTTCTTGATTAATGGTATTAGTTGTTAGGAAGTGATCTAGTAGGCTTTAATAGTGGATATAAGAGCCTAAGTTTGGTTGATTCGTGATTAAGTTTGAGGTTTTGTTTATGATGAGAAAGTTCACCCAAGATATTATGGGGCTACTTTAATTTCAAGGATTAGTGTATGACTGTAATGGTTGAGCTTCTTAGATATGATTTTGATTCTTATGGTTTAGAAATATAAGTTTACAAGTGTGATTTTAATAAGCGATGATAGAGGTAGTGTGGTCCGTTAAGGATGAGAAAACTTTGAGTTAAGCGTTAGACTCCTAGATTGAAATTCCAAAGTTGAGCTGAAAGTGTTAAAGCTCTAGATGGTGTATGCTTATTTTGAGATAAGTGGTAATGTGGAGTAAGATTGAGATTAAACTTTCATGTATATTGTGTTTAGTTGAAGTTTTAAGTGGTTATCTTGAGGGATTGTGGTGTACACGTTTCAGATTCTGGAAGCTAGTTATGCTTTAATTCATAAACTTCTACTAAACGATCTTTATTTTTCAAGTATTCCAGCTCAGTCAATCAGAATCGTATAGTATACCTTCTTATTTATCATTCATCATGTTATCCAAGAGGAATGAAATCATTTCCATACAGAGCATCTCAGTAGTTACGAGTATACCTCTGTTCGTGTGTCATGCATATGAGCTAATCCATAGGTGCCCCGTGCACAGTCTTAGTGACCCTGTGAAATAAGCGTTGTAGAGGAGCATAGAGTCCAAAGGGGGAGATACCCCGTGAATTCTTAAAGATTTCATGTTCTAAACACATCTAGTTCATGCTCAAGTTCTCATTACGAGCCTTGAATTGTCTATTGTTGCGTACTCATTCATACATTCCAGAGTCAGTTCAGCTAGATATTTATGCGTTAGATATGCATGTTTAGTATGATTACTAGGAATCTGTAATTCAAATCATGTCGATATGTCTTAGATGTTTGCATCCCTTAAGAAGTTCCGTTGATCAGTGCTTTTATCCTATCAAGCAACATTCGAGGATGAATGTTTCCAAGTGGGAGATAACGTAATACCGCGAAAAATTTTCTTAGTAAAGATTTCTTAAAAAACGTATCGAGTTCTACGCTTTATAGCAATCCACAAATTATCTATGTAGTATATCTAATAAATTTACCAACCATTGTGTAGAGTTTCGAATAAGCTTTCCAATGATATGTAGATCATTGAAAACGGACACTCGAGTGATGAGTTACGACTATTCCAATCAAACTGTGAATAGTAAAACGTGCAGGAAAAAAAGTACTAAGGCCTGGCGTATTTTAGCTCCAACTTTAAACAATCATAAATCCTTGTACATAATAATTTGAGTGATCTACTATATATCAATAGAAAGCTCTGCGAGTCCTCTTTCCAATGAAATTGGTTTCATCAAATTTGTCAATCGGAGAAAAAACTTATTGTCGATCCACTTCAGCCTATCAAAAGTGAATTTTTGGGTCAACTTTAAATGATCATAACTCCTAGTACACAATGATCTGGGTGAGATACTATATATCAACGGAAAGATATTAGAGTCCTCTTTCTAATGAAATTTGTTTCATCCAATTTGGATATTGCAATAAAACGTTATAATTGATGTACTTCAGACTATCAAAACAGTCCACCAAAGGATAGATTCGAGAATTATTTGATTTTTAGGGGCGTTTTGGTCATTCCTCTTCACCCAAAATCCGTCCAATCCTATATTAAATCCTATTAGAAGCATTATATGTTATATTTCATCAAATTCCTCAAAAAGAAAACCCTAAGCTCCTGCATCAAACTTCAACAACCACAAAAGTTAATCATTAATTTTGTAAATTTATTCAAGATTCCAAGTTCCTAGTTAATGAACTCCAAGAACCATCATTCAAAGGCAGGATTAACATCTCAAAAATGAGAATAGATGTAAGGTTCATCATTCAAGGTATGTGGGGTTTTCCAATAACAACTTTCTTTCGTTCTTGTGCCCAAAAGTAATTTTCTTTACAAAGGCATGGTTTTTAATTGATTTTTACGAATTTGAAGCATGAAACCATATCTTATGATGATTATTATGAAATCTTGATTTTTATTATTTTAAAAGATGAATTTACATGTGTGTAGATATAAAGCATGAATCATGAATGATATTTATCATGATTTTGATATTTTGATCGTGAATCCCCATTGGAAATTGTGTTTTTTGAGAAAGTATGTATTATACGCACGTTGATGTTGAATATTTGAGATATTTTCAATGATTTAACCTTTTGGTCGTGAATGAGTTATTTTGAACTTGAGTGTGAATGAAATCCACATTTTTATTGATTATGATAAAGGGGTAGAAAATTGGCTCCCGATGAAAATTGTTGAAGTGTTTATTGTGGATTTTCTTTAATGTGAGCCTGAGGCTGATTTAAATTTCTGAGCTAATTTTGGGAGTAATCTTTAGCACCAAATAGGAGGTATAAAGTGACCTTACTTCCCTAGAACTGTGTGCCCCCATAGGATGTGAGCCTGAGACTGATTTATATAGTGATCACTGGTGTTTTTGAATTGATACTGGAAGTCCTACTCCGATGGCAGGGATAGGATAGCTCTCCCAATGTGGTTTGTACATTGGACTCTATGTAGCTCACATGGTTTATATCGGTTATAGGATCTCCTAATGTGTGTGTACTCTTCTATCTGTGATGAAACCATATTTTCTTAAAAGACTGAGTTTGAGAAAGTCATTATTCTTAAAACATTTGAGGAATAATTTCTAATGAGAATTGACATGAGATTTGATTGTTTAGATGATTTGAAATTAAGATGAAAGTGAATTGAGAACGTATTTTAATGACTCACTTGTTTTACTTTACATGTATTATTCATCCATGATTTTGATCATTTAATTTGAGCTAAGTTAGTCATCTATATCAGCATGCATAATTTTATAAACTGTGATGATATTAAGATATTATTTTATATATGCATTGTACCCCCATATGCTCGATATTTTTCCATGGTCCTGACCCACATATTCGGATGTGGGATACATTTTCTCGGAATGTAGGTACAAGGTATAGTTGTACCTTCAGACCCAGTTAGTTCGTGGTATCCAGTCAGCACCTGATGAGTCCTTTTGGTTCAAGGGCTTAGGTTAATTATACAGATGTTTTTAGAGTTGTATTTTCTTTATTCAGTCGTATTGAGTTGGGGTAGTCGGGAGGCATGACCCTTCGACCAAGAGTCAGTACTAGTAGACGCTGCATAGATAGTCAGTAGAAGTTGATGTATTTTTTTCAATTTTGGTTGTAAAGGCAGAATTGTAATCCTATAAAATTCCATTTTTGTATCGATTAGATTTAGAAAAGAGTTAATTTCAGTTGATTTGTTTGGATTTTTGTATTTTTATTCAGTTGCTTATGAGTTATGCCACTAGAAGGGTTAGCTTGGGGTCACTTGTGACCTTAAGCACCGTGTGACATCTCGGGACCCGATTTTGGGGCGTTACATAAGTCTGTGAGCCTTTATATTTAGGGAACAGTAACTCATCTCCAAGAAACATACTTTACTTTATGAACTGATCATTTACTCTTACAAGTAAGGAAAAATACTCTCTTTAAGAAAAAATATATTTTTAAGTAAACTACTCGGAAAATCTTACTATTAGGGAAAACACTCAAAAGTTGATGATTTAATTTTACTAGCAGGGAAGTTCTCTTAACCGACATAAACAATGCGAGCTACATGGAGACCAATGTTTTGTCCTCCTAAGGATGAAACCTCACATTTGGGAGAGGCATCATTCTCTTTCCAGGAAGTATAACCTCCACTCAGTGATGACTATCTCAACCTGGGGCCCGTAAATCTCAATCTTATGGTGGCACATAGTTCTGGGGTATGAAACAATAGTCACTTACCTA
>NW_025826590.1:0-1021 GCF_002878395.1 Capsicum annuum | reverse complement strand
TTTTTTTTTTTTTTTTTTAATTGAAAAAAATAACATAAACATAAACTTTAACTTATTATATTTACACAAATCTCCACCTTAATAAAGTAATTACAAAAATTCCAACTAATTATGTATCTTTCTTGGATGTACCGGGGACTTAATTACGTATCTCGACAGGCTCAAAATCAAATATGTAAAATGTATCAGGAGCTAATTATGTATCTTTAAAAGAAAAAATGCATCTTCGGTAGATGTGTTATGTTTCTCGACAGACTCAAAATTGAAAAAAAAAATATCGAGAGCTAATTATGTATCTTTATTAAGAAAAAAATATATCTTCATTGAATGTATTGAGAGTTAATTATACATCTCGACGGACCTAAAATCAAGATTATCACGCACCCAACAGCCATATGATTATCCCTCCCCCCACAACAAAAATAACCGCCTTCTTGACACCTCATCACCCAATCCCCCGTGCCAGCACGCCTCAAGCTGAATCATTTTACTAATAATAAAAACATTTTACGAAAAGCAATGTTGTTCACTCTATTCAAAAAAATAATTGAGTTCACTTCCAAAATCCAATGATATATGACGATTAATGTGATTCAATTTCGAGAATCAAAACAATTCTTTTATAAGAAGTTTTAGAATCGAAATGAAAGGTAGGAGCATATGCTAACCAAAACTCAATTAATTTAATTTATGTAATAAAGGGTTCAAATCAATCAACATGGTGATATCTTTGTCAGACAAAACCCAAAAATTTAATTTTCTGCATATTTGGTTCAAATCATTTCCAAAGTTCTTTTTCATTTTAAGGAGGCGTTCTGAAAATGATTTTCTTCTCTTTCTATATATATATTTATGATTTTTGTTTGGATAGTGATGAATTTATGCCTTTAAAAGATGTTGAAATTGCTTAGACAAGAATAGACGAACAAAAGAATTTAATTGTGGTAGATTTCAACGGCTGAAAGTAAAAAAATAGGACGAGTTAGGCTAGAGAATTAGGATTGTTTACGGAAAAAAAAAA
>NW_025826589.1:0-1676 GCF_002878395.1 Capsicum annuum | reverse complement strand
TCCAAGTCACTTCCCCTAACATCTGTATATGACTTTTGGGGACTTTAGGTAGCTTTAAGCCTATCCCGAATCACCTCCATCGCCTGATAGACCAAATTCGTACCAAACATATCTGCCTCCCCAATCTCAAACCACCCAATAGGATATCTATACCTCCTACCATACAATTCCCCAAAAAGAGCCATACCAATGCTCGACTGATAGCTATTGTTGTAAGCAAACTCTACCAAAGGTAAATGCCCAACCCAATTTCCACCATAGTTAATCATATAGGCCCGAAGCATATCCTCCAATATCTGAATAGTTCTCTCCACTTGCCCATCCGACTATGGATGAAAAGTAGTAATCAGAATAAACTTAGCCCCCAATCCTTTTGGGAAAGACCGCCAGAAGTAAGATGTAAACTGTGTACCACTATCAGAAATAATCAAAACAAGCACCCGATGCAGCTTCACAATCACCTAAAGATACTACCTCGCATAATCATATGCCAAAAAGGTAGTACGCACTGGCAAGAAACATACAGACTTGGTCATCATATCCACGATGACCCAAATCGAATCATACTGATTTCGAGATGAAGGAAAACTGGTAACAAAGTTCATAATAATTACTTCCCACTTTCATTCGGCCAAATCAATTTCTTGATATAACCCTCCTGGCCTTATGTGCTCAACCTTAACTTGTTGACACACCATACACTTGGCCACGAAATTAGCCACATCCCCCTTCATGCCATTCCACTAGTAGATCTCCTTGAGAGAATGATACATCATAGTCGAGCCAGGATGAACAAAATAACATGACTCATGCACCTCAGCCAAAACTCTTTGTCACAGCTTGTCAACATCTGGAACACACAACCTCCCTTGGTACCATAAAGTACTATCACCGCTAATCTCAAACACCACTACCTTTATCCCACCAACATCACCCTTGATTCTCATCAAGACGAGATCCAACACTTTCTTTTCTTTAATATCCTTACCAAGAGATGATCGAACCACTTCTTGCACCATCACACCACCATATTTAAAATTCAAGAGACGAACTCCAAGATTAGCTAAGTGGTGAATATCCTTCACCAATTCCCACTTGCCTTCCTCCCTATAAGCCAAATTCCCCATGGATAACTTGCTACGAGCATCAATAACCATATTAGCCCTTTCTGGGTGGTAGTGAAGACTCATATTATAATCCTTAAGAAGGTCAAGTCATCTCTTCTTTCTAAGATTAAACTCTTTCTGAGTGAACTCGTACTAAAGTTTCTTGTGATCATAAAAGATATCCACGTGAACACCATACAAATAATGCCATTATATTTAAAAAAAACACAACCACTAACAACTCTAAATCATGAGTAGGATAATTCCTCTCATGTACCTTCAACTACATGGAAGCATAGGAAATCACCTTCCCATGCTACATCAAAACACAATCAAGCCCTATCCAAGATACATCGCAATATACCAAAAACCCATCATTTCCTTCTGGCAAAGTAAGGATTGAAGCAAAGGTCAACTTATCCTTCAACTTCTCAAAACTCCCTTCACAAGAATCAGACCAAGAAAACTTAACCTTCTTCTGAGTCAACTTAGTTAGAGGAGCAGCTATCAAAAAAAAGCTTTCCACAAATCATATATAATACCCAGTTAAACCCCAGAAGCTTCGAATAT
>NW_025826588.1:0-5046 GCF_002878395.1 Capsicum annuum | reverse complement strand
GACTTGGTTTTCTTCTATTTCTTTTGAGCTTTGATTTTAGGGTTTTGTATTGTACTATAAATACTCTTTATGTAATTTTTAATAGGGGTGACACACTTTTGACATTCGAAAAACATATTTTGATTCCAAGATCCAATTTTGATCTTGGGATTTTTTATTCCAAGATCCGATTTTGATCTGGAATTATCTTGTATTGACTATGGTTCATTAATTCAGTTATGGTTGTGGGTTTTATTACTTCTTATCATTGTATTTCATCTATGTTTTCAAATATGAATGTTTTTAATATCTTCATAAGCATGAGCGGCTAAAACCCATAGTTAGGGTTGTGTAAACCCTTCCAGATTGAGGGAAAGTAGTTTCGTTGTTCTGAACCAATACCCATGCATGTATTGCTTTGTCTTTGTTATGATAGTTTTCTTAATGGGTGAACACATTAGGTCCAACCTAGATATTTCTACTTTGTCCAAAAAAGGAGCATTGACTAGGAAAAGATAAAGACAATAGTAATTTGGAGTTTAACTGTCGGTCCATGCTTCTAGGTTCTATCTTAGTAAGATGGTTAGATTTCATCTAATAAATAGATACTCAAAAGGTAATATTCAACTGGTATCAAGATAAGGGTTAGTAAGGAGACATCCTGAGACTCAAAAGATGAATGGTGAAATCCTTCTACTTATCCAAAAGACAATAGAAGGTACATAACTTATTGATTCTGCATGCAAAGTATCAAGTTGGTTCAACAAAGTAGGATAAGCCTAGGGAGTTGAGAATCCAGGGGGAAAACAATCCTAGTCTTCACCTACACTAATTATAATCTAAGTTAACATAGTGACTTTCTCGAGATTACTACACAAAAACTCTCATTTACTTTTTTTGTTCTGCCTGTAGACTACAACTGCTTGAGATTTGCAAAGCCACATGTTCCTTTGGGATTTGATCCCAACCTCTATTGGGTTACTATATTTTGAAATCGATTGCATCATCATCTAATAAGAGGTGTTATTTGGACCTCAACAGATGTCCAAACCGAACTATCAAAGTATGGCTAATGGCATCAATTAAATATTTATCCCAAGATCGAAAAATATTTTTCAAAACTTGTGCACCCTAATAGTGAAAGAAATAGTGAATACACCCAGATCTTCATTCTTCACTACCATTGTGTGATTGAGCCAAGCTACCTCTTCAATCTAAAGATTATATGGTTGTTGTCAAACATAGTAACCCAAAAAAGGTTAGGGTCGAATCCCAAGGGAATATGTGGAATTGTGGCTTTCAGCTGTTGTAATCAATGGGAAAAACTGGAAAACTAAATGGGTGGATTAAAGTATCAATATCAAAAAAATAGCTTGTATAAACTTCGATTGTCATCACTCCTTGGTGAACACTAGGATTGTGATCCTTTTGGCTTCACAGATCCGTAAGGTTATCGTGCTTTATTAAACCAACCCAATACTTAGTATGCAAAATCTGATAAGTTATCTACCACTAACTGTCTTTTGGACTAGCTAACATATTTCACCCATTACCTTTTGAGTCTCAAGATGTCGCCTTAATAACCCTTATCCTAGATTCTAGTTCACTATTACCTTTTGAGTCTCTAGTTATTAGATGATTTCTAATAATTTTACTTAGATAATACCTAGTAGCATGGATCGACAGTTAAACTTCAATTTACTATTGTAATTATCTTTTCCTAGTCGCTACTCCTCTTTTGGAGTAAATATCAACAATCTACGCCGGATCCTACCATTTTCAACTGCTAATATAGCTATTAAAGTGAAAGATAATACAATGCATGCTTATGTATCGATTTAGAACAGCATAGCACTTCCCCTACTTCATCAATCCGCCAGGATTTCCACAACCCTAACTAAGGGTTTTTAGCTGCTCATGCTTGTGAAAGAATAAAAAAATTCATAATTGAAAGCAAAAGATGTGATCACAATAATTACTACTGAAAACCTAAAATTTTAACTGAAATCAACCAAAATCAATATAAGAGAATTCAAAGACAAAATTTGGATTTTAGAATAAAAATATGTTTGTAAGTATCAAGAGTGCATCACTTTTACTAAAAATACATAAGGGGTATTTATAGTACATGAGGAAACCTTAAAAATCAAAGCCTATATGAAAGAGAAGAAAAAGGGTCGGTGGCTACTAACCTGTGTCTACATGCAGCCTAGCCTTGGGCGCATGTGCCATATATGGCCTGACCCTGGGTGGATGTAGACATAGATAAGTGCCAAAAAAATTTCTTCCTCTGTCTACTCTCTAGACTTTGGATTTTTGGCACTTACCTTATCCAGATGCGGTCCACATATGCTATATACAGTCTACATAGTTAAGAGATAGAAGTTCTTTTTTAGCTCTTTGACCCTCTGGATCTTCAATTTTTGTACTTACCTTAGGCACATACGATCCACATATAGATGTAGGTAAGTGCCAGGCCTCCCAAATCTTGTAACCAAGCTTCAAAACTTTTAGTTTCAACACATTATTTGGTCACGTACATCTCAAAAGTGTCACAAATACCTAAAAAATGATCAAGTAATGATCTTAGGTGGATTTATGTACCAAGATATTGTTATTCGGGATTATTTAGCCTTGTTTTGAGGACTTCTTGAGTGTTTAATGAGTGAATAATGATAAAAACAAGAATCTAAGTGCTAAAGTTTGTGATTACAAAGTTTAAATATGTTTTCAGACAAGTTTGGAACTAATTTGGTTATTTAGAGTTCAAACGAGAAAACTAGTGTTACTAGCTTAAGCTAGGTGTCATTCTAGTTGATCTTGATGGATTCTAATGTGTTTAATAAGTTAATAATGCTATTATTATGTAATTATGTGTGTTACAAATTTTTTATATTGTTCAAAGTCTAATCATAACTATACAACAGTCAAAACCAAGTTAAAGATCAAAAGGACAAAAACTAGCATTCTTAGCTTTAGTTTTCAGTTCATCATCTTGGATGATTGTGTTGTTTTCAGGTATAATTTGTGGTGTTTTGTTATATTATTCTTGGAGATTTGATTATTATTATATATTAAAGATATAAAATACAAAAATCAAGTGGAAACAACACCAAAAGGCTTGGAATAGATCAAAAAGAGTGTGGGATAAGATTTGACGTAAAACGGACACCTTAGATGTCACCAGCGCATGTAGGACCTTGGAAATGGAAATTGGGAATGTGACATGCATGAAAAGCTTAAAAATGGACCCAAAAAAATGTTCTCTTACCATTAGGGCGTGGCTCAACCTCCATCCTAGTGGAAAGACCCTCGCAGCGCGCCCTTTGTTCTACCGATGACAAAAATTGTTCTCCTATAAATAGGGCACTTGTACTTGATGATAAGCACCTTGAAAAACATTGAAACTTCAAGAGGGGATGTAAAAAACTTAAATTATGGTTTTTATATATTTAATTTTTTTTTATGGATTTAATATGTTTTCCATTATTGTGATTACAGTTATGTCCATTAGTGGCTAAGCGCCCCCTTTCCGGGGTTAAAGCCAAGAACATGACTACGACTGCTAAAAATTGATTTTTTTTGTCTATTTATCATATTTGGTTGTTTTTTAACCCTGGTTATCATTAGTTTTAGGATTTGAAACCATTATAATACATATATTGTCGACCTTATAATCTTGGGAGGGGGAATAAGAAGATAGAACATGGGGGTAAATATTGTAGGGTTCTTGTTGATTTTTAAAATAGGGGATTCGAATTAGCATCTAGGATAGGGATATACCTAGAAGCCTGAATTGTTTTACCATGGGATGAAATAAAAATATGTTTAGATTAGTTTTCACATCCCTGCTCAACGATGTAGTTGTGGGTCTAAGTTAGATAGGTGGTTAGAGGTCGGGAAACCATGATCATAGAATCAACCTCGTGAATCAGCAACCAAGATTAGAAACTTAACCAATGAATTTCAATAACATAGTATGATTGTTCGCAGTTCTTTAGCCTTGGATTTTCATCCATTGATTGTTCAAAGTCTTTAATTTCCTGCATTGTTTTAGTTTACTTTTAATTTATAAACCTTCAAAATTCTTTTGGTTACGTTTGCACTTGTGAATCTCAAGAGTTAAACTTGAATTGGATAGTTTCTTAACACTAGTTCTTGTGGGATCGATACTTGGCTTGTAAAAGGGCCACTTTACTACTTGTGTGGCCACATACTCTTGCATGTGCGCTTGGGAACAACAAATGAGTAGCCAAAAACTCCATTTTTTAATCTTTTTCTTGAACTTCGCATCCAAAACTTAAAACATCATATCTAACCAAAAAACTAAGAATCTTGCATATTTTCATCATATCTAAACAACTTAAGAAACTTGCATATTTTCATTATTTTAAGCGTTGAAAGTGCTGTATTTCTATAGAACATCAACACCCTCAACTTAGAGCGTTTGCATGTCCTCAGGCAACACAATGAAAACAAAAAACACGATGTTTAACTAGGAGAATTTAAGCTATTCAAGATAGTCAATCAATACTTTAAGCTCAAACCACAATACGCTCTCATATTTCAGCCTTTTGAAAACAACTGCGTATGAACATGAAGCACAATAATGTAGGATCAAGGTATGGCATTACATTAGCTACATACAACCCTGCATATGTACAAGTTGCACTACTCAAACACATAAGTAGCTAGCAATATAAATAATGTGCCCTCATAATAAAGAAGTCTCACTTACTCATATGAAATAATGCATGTCAATGCAGGGATAGTCAAGAGACACTCACACTCAAAAGAGAAGTTCCAATCAGTGTACATCAAATACCATAGGCTTGTCCTTATTTTCTTTAACTTATCATTAAGATAGTCAAGTTAGGATAACTATAGGACTTTTCTCGACTAGTAGTGTAGGCATGGGGGGAAGGTATGGTACATATGGACATATTAAGTAACTAAGCCTCCTTGGCACTACACTACTTTTGGGGTCCACTCATTAACCATCTTTCTTTTTATTCTACACTTACTTCTCACTTTTTATTCTTTATTGCACATTTCAGGTTGGGTGTG
>NW_025826587.1:0-1118 GCF_002878395.1 Capsicum annuum | reverse complement strand
TTTGTTTATGTCATTTGTACTACCATACTTGGAAAATAATAGTGTGTGAAAAGTTACAATTTCTTGTTGTTTATTGAAATACTTTCTCTAAATCGGAAAAACTAAGAAATTTATGGAACCCATGTTTTGAAGAATCTCTAATCAAATACATAATTTAACTTTCATGTTCAAAGTTATATAAATGTCTACCTCCACTATGATTTACCAAGGGAAATTGTAATGTTCTAGAGTTTGTACATATAGCCGATGTAACAAGTAAAACATTGTTTTGCTACTCAATTGGCAAGGATTATATTATACAATTAGTTTTCTGGTGTAGCTTATAAGAGGTTTTAAAAGGTTCTATTGAATAACATATTTCGTGTGAAGTAGTTGATTTTTTATTTTTCCTTTTTCCAAATAGAATCATTGGGTTTGGCTGAATAGGACATATTGTCATAGAGAATTTATCGATCAAGAATGATAAAGGACTAATTTAAGTAAACTTGGAAAAAGAATCACTTTGTATTTAAATTAAAGTACATTTCTAGGTAACGTATTTTGGTCGAAGGGAATAATTTGTTTCAACTAGTGGATTAAATATACACAATCTGCTTTAACTACTCGAGATAGTCTATAAGGGACCTTGTATACACATCCCAAGAATCCTCATCTTAATTAAAATTTATTTTGTAATCTTATATATATCTTAATGACATTTTATTTTACATTACAAAGCTTTAATTAAAAAAAGAGCCTAAGTCTGGTAGAAAATACTATCATAGATTTTTGCATGTTGGATAATTACCTTTCATACTTAACAAGGTTTAAGTTTTTAGAGAGTTCTAGTATCGTCGAAGCGAAGCCTAGCTCTACATTTTGGGTCTAAGAATAGGTTAGGTTGTATCGCGGGGCCTCCAATTGTTAACTTAGCTGGTTTTGGGTTTGTACTGATGCACTATTTACTCATTTTAATGGAAACACATTTTTGAATTTTTCAAAGCTCAATGACTACGTTGATTTTGACCTTTAGTTTACTGGTAAGAATTTTTCTTATTATATTATTTTTTAAAATTGTAGCTCTTTTTTGTAGGTTTAATATGAAAACTAAAAATGAAAATAGATCAATTATGATAAGT
>NW_025826586.1:0-8919 GCF_002878395.1 Capsicum annuum | reverse complement strand
TTTTGGGTTATTATACTATTTTTATCTATTAGCTCAATTCTTACAGTAGTCTTGTGTTTTTCCTATCCTTTTAATGGATCTTCACTGTATAGTTGTCTTAATTTTTTTTTAATTATTTCTACCTTATCTATTGAAAATATAGTTATTTCTTCTTTATTTATTGAAAATATAACTAGTTCTATTGTGTCTTCAGTATTTTTTATATTTTTTAATTTTTGTGTGATTTCTTCACTTCCTTTTATCCAATCAGCTTTCTTTTTTATTTTATTAATAACTCTTTTTTCTCTTACCCTTTGTTTACATGTTGTTGTAAATCACCAATGTGTTTTAGTTATTATATGTGGGTATAGTTTATCTAAAAATGACATTCCTAAAAGCATATCTTTTGATTTAAGTTCATAATTATAGATCTTTTCTATTGTTAATATCTTATCCCATACTTGTATTTTTATATTTATAGCTTTATAGGTAATTAAGCTTCCTTCATTATTAAATTCTTTGACTACTATTGGTGTTTTTAGCTTATCCCATTTGTCTTCTGGTAAACAGTTATATCTACATAGGTTGACTTCAGCTCCTGTATCTATCATAGGTGTATAATATCTATTATAATATCCTTCTACTATTATTTTCATAAGTACATATATTTTCATGTTAAAGCTCTCTTTATTAATAATTTTTCCTTATTGTAGGTTATGGTTAATTGTGTATGTTCTATATTGTAGGGTTTTATTTGTTCTAACTATTTTATCCCTAATATTATGTCTGCTTTTTGCATATCTTCCTTTATTTCAAATTCTATTTTTATTTTTTTAACTTCTATTATTATTTATTTTTCAGTTGTATCTTTAATAGTTATTAAAATTCTTGGTAGATCTGGGCATATATTACTATTAGATTTTATTTCTTTATTTTCACTAGGTATTTTGCTATATGGTTTTCTTCTTGTCCTGTATTTAGGAGTATTAAATATTCTTTTTCATTTATTGTTCCCGTTATATAATATTGAGTTAAATTAACTGTTGAAGTTATTTCATAATTTGTTCTTTTCGATGATCTTGATGATTCTGGTTTTTCAAAAGCTATTCTTTTTGTTGTGCTTATTCTATCATGTATTATTTCTAAATCTTCTTCTATATCTATGTCTTTGTAACTATAATCATTGTTATGAATTGTTTTTACAAATTGTTCAAAAGGACCTTCTATTTGTATTTTATTAATTTTAATATTTACCGTTATTTATTTTTTGTTGTTAATACATATAGATTTTTACATCTTGGTGTAAATATTTTACTTCTGGGGTTAGTTCTATTCCTGTTATTTTCCAATATAGCACTAATGACTTATCTATGTTTTTATCTGTTGTTGCTACTGAATAATTTGCACTTATTATAAATTTAAAATTTTGGTATATTAGATTTCCTCTTATAGCAGTTATTATACTTTTTTCTATAAGTTTTATAATTCTATCATCTTCTAAATATAATTCTATTGGTGTATCTATTTCTTCTCTAAGACATGCTTTTATTAATATTTCCATTCCTCCAAGGAGTACGTATTTTATTAGGTCTTTACTTTTTATATTGTTTATTTCTTTATTAATTATTCTTTTTGTTACTAGTGGTATACTAGCTTTTCCTTTTGCATATCTACAGTCTATTACATGTTGTTTTTTGCTTACTGCGTAGTATTCTTCTTTTCATCTACTAAAAGACCATATAGGAAAAAGAAATCTGTAAAAGAATGTACTTGTTATAATTGTGGAAAACTAGGACATTTAGCTAGAGATTGTAAAATGCCTAAAGACCCAAAAAAGAAACAAATATCAGAATTAAAGATAGAAAATGCAAAATATATGCAAATAGATTATATAGATTACGAATTAGAAAGTGAAGATAGTACATATGAAATTTTGAAAAATGAAACAGGTAATGAAATAGATAGTGAATCAGATGAATCAAATGACTGAATAAGATATAAAAATAACAACAAAGGAAGAATATTTAAATGAAGAAGGAGTATTTATTTGTTATCAGTGTAATAAATGACAAAATAACAAAATAAAAAAAATATTCAAAACAGTCCAAAATGAGCTAAGCAGTAGCAAAGCAGAGTAATTTCAAAGTAAATTATGGGATAAACTGTAGCAACAATGTAATATTAACAGTAAGCAAGCTTCACAAAAAGAAAAAAAAATGTAATCAACCAAAGTCATCAAAAAGAAAAGAACAGTGAAATAAATAAATGCAATCAACCCAAATCATGAAAAGGAAAGAACATTGAAAACAGTATCGGCTTTAATGGAGCTTCACCAGAATACAACCAACTCCGGTTAAATCTGCTTAGATAACAGACTAATATAAGGAAAAACAATAACACTTACAGCAATAAAAAACAGAAACAAAAGCCAAAATAATAGTGGCAACGACGTTGCTTCAACGAATTTTTCATCGGAGCAACGTTAGAAAACATGGATTCAGCCGGATCTAGATCATTTTCACTCCACAACAATGCGGGGACCGCAGCATTCATGGCTCGTCGGAGCTGTTTGGTGATGGGGAAAGGGGAAAAGAGAGGCGGTGCTGGACGATTTTGGAAACGTCGGCCATTCGGCAGTCAGCTCCGGCGACGATGGTGGTATTAGGTGAAAGAGGAGGGTTGGTTTTAGAAAGAGAAAGAGAAGAAAAGGGAGAAAGGAGGAGAAGATAATCGGGTATTAAACCTATTAATTTATCAAATAATTTTGCTGATCAATTAAAAGCAACTTCTGATTTGAAAAATAGACTAAAGTAGAGCTTAATAAGCTCAAAGGGATGATTAGAAAATAACCGGGTAAAAATCCCAAATATGCTGATTTACCCCATATGGAATCTTATTACTATCCAAGACCGACTCCTCAAGATGTTCTGATAGAGGAAAGGGACTGGAATCAGACTAATACATCTTATAGTGGTTCTGATATATATGTATAACGCCTCAAAAATGGTCCCGAGACGTCAAATGGTGCTTAGGACCACAAGTGATCCCAAGCTAACCCTTCTACTGGCATAATTCATAAGCAACTGAATAAAATACATACATCTGAAAGAAATAAGCAGAAGACTACTCTTTTCTAAATCCGATCAATACAAAACTAAATGAAAATGAGTACAATTCTTCTCTTACAAACAAAATTGGAATCAAATACCTTAACTCTACTGACTGTCTATGAAGCCTCCACTAGTATTGACTATAGGTAGTCAGGACATGACCCCCAACTATCTTAAATCAATGTAACTGAATAAAGAAAATAAAATATTGCTCAAACTGTATAACTGAATCGAGTCCTTGAATCAATAGGTCTCTTCACCTGCTGACTGGAAGCTACAAACTATCTGAATATGGTATGTGTGGTACAACTGAACTGATACGTACATTATGAGACAATGTAGCACATAAACGTATATGTGGATCAGTACTTTGAGAATGTACTGAGTATATGGGGGTGAATGCTTAAGTAAAACATTATCTCATCATCATAATTTGGAAAACAAAGCATGCTAAATGAAAATGACTCACATAAGCTGGAATATTTGAAAACTGAAATATGTAATAATACGAAGCAAATCATACTTTATAAATCTAGTGAGTTATAACATTTAGTTCTAAAAGCTGTACTTGTATTCTCTCTTTAAATCATACTATCAAAGTGTAGAAAGGACTCACTCTTAATCTGAAATCTGAAACCTGAAAACTGTAGCTAATATCTTTCTATAAAGCATAATCTGAGTAAAACTTGTGAGCCTTAACACTTAGTTTTTCTGAAAGCTTTTCTATTATTCTTTGCTATTAGGGAAAACACTTCATCTTAAGGGAAAAATGCTTTTATCTTAAGGCTTTAAATCAATAAGCTTTTTTAAGAGTATGGGACTTTTTTTGGGAGGTTCTTCTAACCGACATAAACCATGTGAGCATTCATGGAGCCCCATGTATTGCCCACGTTGGGTTGATCTGTTCTACCCTTGCCATCAGAATAGAACTTCTTATCTTAAGTGATCACGAACTTCTTTTCTTAAGTGATCACAATCTTAGTAATTCACATAGAAGTAATCTTAATCCTACTATGGAACGTAATTCTGGGGCATGAAACCTTGGTAACATACCCATCTCAGTGCTAAATACTACTCCCATTCTTATGCTCAGGATCTTAAGAAATCCACTTCAAAAAAATATAGTACAAGGGTTTACAAAAAAACCAATTATGCTCTTTCTTTCTTTAAATCTCAAGTCATATGAACAAAGTGGATTCTTTATCTTAGCTCAGGACCAAAAAGGTCAAATCTTTATAGAAAATCTTAGAATAATCTCATCTTATGGTACTCATAGCACAAACAATCTTGAAATATCAATCTTAATTAGGGCATAATGACCCATGCACCAAAGTCATGTTAACACACATAATATTTATGCTTGGTGATGTAAACATTTATAAATCAACTTAAAATCTGGAAATTTCTGCAATATACATGAAATATGAACATAAACATGCAATTCAGCTTCTAAATCATTGGAAATCTCATAAACTCATAAGTTGTAATACTGGGTATAAACCCTAACTTCAATTTCATGAGAAATCATATAAAATTTAGTAAATTTATAATTTAAAATAAGTTTTGGGCACAAGGATGAAAAGGATTATCCATGTTCATACCCCACATACCTTAAGTGATGATCTTATATTCTAAAACTTGAATCTCAGATCTCTATTGGTGCTTTGAAGATGAATTCTTAGAGTTCTTGTATTGAAAATCCTTAATCTTGAACTACCTTAGAGAATTAATAGAAGAATTGGATTTCCTTGGGGAGAAAGCTTTGATGATCTAGGGTTTTATTTTCCTTGAGAGAGAATACTTTGATTTGGAGAAAATTCAATAAAGGATGACTTGAGAATGATTTTAGGTATTAAATCCCATAACTGGACGAAATAAAATTATGGAAAAAGGCTAATTTAACCCTGGACGAAGCTTTTAATTTATGCCAAAATTTTCCGAAATAGGCACCTAGTGTGACATACCGTGATCGCATCGAGCCACTGTAAATAGACAACTAGGAACTGAGGGTTTGGTGAGATGTGGAGGAATTGCGGTGCCCTTTTTAAAAGTCATTTTGACCACCAACGCGACA
This sequence comes from Capsicum annuum, assembly GCF_002878395.1. Classification (NCBI taxonomy): domain Eukaryota; kingdom Viridiplantae; phylum Streptophyta; class Magnoliopsida; order Solanales; family Solanaceae; genus Capsicum; species Capsicum annuum. Next base: position 3,756 of record NW_025826586.1, on the reverse strand, counting down.
TAGTAAGATCACATTGGGATACTGGATTTTGACAAATGGAAAAATGGACCATTCTGCGATGCGCTAATATCACGAAGGTCCACTAGAATTGACGATTGCCGTTTTTCCTTCTCTGTGACGCGCTGACAGTCCAGGTGGCACACTGTTAAGTTAAAAATGCTCTAACTTCTCAACCGAGTGTCAGATTTAGGCAAATTTGGTATCGATGGAAAGCTTATTCAATTTCCCACACAATGAAAAGTCAAAATCTTAAAAATACCGCATGAAATAAATGATATTCATCTTTAAAGCAAATTCTTGACATTCTAGGGATGAATTTAAGCTAGAAAAAGTACGGGGTGTTACAATATGAATGGAATCTAGATGGCCTAACTTATAGGCAATTAACTATTCTTGGGCACCACATGATAATGTATTCAACAATGTGCAGTGCGACTAGTGAAAGAAACACAGATAAAATTATCTGTAAAATGATAATTGCTGGTTTTACTGGCCAAATAAGTTTTGGGCACAAGAATGATTACTTTCAAGGTATGATGAGAATTGTTACTGCTCATAAATGGTACATTAAATGCACTAATTTAATTAATAACCAGTTTTCTATAACTAATATTGCTATGATTGATGGCGGAGCGAATGTTAGTTGCATTCAAGAAGAGTTAATCCCTACTAAATATTTTACTACTCATATGGTTAAATCTTCATCTGGACATGCTTTTGATATAGAATATAAATTACCAAATGCTCATATTTTCCAAAATAAAGTATGCATTCCGCATTTCTTTATCTTGGTGAAAAATAAGCTATACCCTCCAATTATACTTGGAATTCTTTTTACTACTGTAATATACCCTTTTACTCGTCTTGATTGTAAAGGATTTAATGCTACATGCAAGAATAAAGAGATATCTTATTCCTTTGCTATAGATCCCGTAACTAGAGATATAAATGTTTTAATTGATATGAAGCAAAAATATGTTGATTCCTTACAGTTTGAACTTCTTAGCATGAATATTTGTGATACAATTAAATCTGTGAAGATATAGAAAAAAATTAAATTGATTTATGAGAAAATGGCTATTGATATTTGTGCCGATCACCCTAATGCTTTTTGGAATAAAAAAAAGTACGTTGTCACTCTTCCGTATGAAGATAACTTTTCTAAGGATGATATCCCAACCAAATCACGGCCTTGTCAAATGAATATCGAATTGGTTGAATTCTGCAAAAAAGAAATTGATAATCTGTTACAGAAGGGTTTGATAAAACCTTCGAAATTCGCTTGGTCTTGTACTGCATTTTATGTTAATAACACTGTAGAAAAAGAACGTGGTGTTCCTAGGTTAGTAATAAATTACAAACCCTTGAATAAATATTTGAAATGGATTAGGTATCCTATTCCAAACAAGAAGGATTTACTAGCAAGATTATATAACGCCAACATATTTTCAAAATTTGATTTAAAATCTGGTTATTGGCAGATTCAGGTATTTAAGGAACATACTTACAAAACTGCTTTCAATGTTCCTTTTGGGCAATATGAATGGAATGTTATGCTATTTGGTTTGAAAAATGCCTTTCTAAATTTTATAAAATCATGAATGATATTTTTAATCCTTATATGGATTTCATCATAGTTTATATTGATGATATATTAGTATTCTCCAAGACATTTGAATTGCATATTAAGCACTTAGATATTTTTAAGAAAATTGTGATACACAATGGTTTGGTGATATCTAAACCAAAAATGAGTTAATTTCAAATAGATGTTCGATTTTTAGGACATAACATTTCTCAAGGGAAGATTACTCCCATACAACGATCCATTGATTTTGCATCTAAATTTTCAAATGTTATTACAGGCAGAACTCAATTGCAGAAATTCTTGGGAAGCTTGAATTATATTTCCCCTTTTTATAAAAAATTATCTCGTGACTTAGCCCCTTTATATGACAGGCTAAAAAGGGATCATAAAGGTTCTTGGACTGATAGTCACACAGATCTTGTTAAACGTATTAAACAAAGTGTTAAAACTTTGCCCTGTTTAACTTTAGTCAATCCTACATGGCAAAAAATTATTGAGACGGATGCATCTAATATAGGTTATGGAGGAATACTGAAACAGGTTAATCCCCATGACAAATCTGAATACTTGATAAGATTTCATTCATGAAAATGGACTGAAGCCCTGAAAAAATATGCTACTGTGGCTCATGAAATGCTTACAATTGTTAAGTGTGTTTTAAAATTTTAAGATGATTTATATAATCAAAAGTTTTTGATAAAAACTGATGCTCAATCTGTAAAATACATGTTTGATAAAAACTTTAAACATGATGCTTCAAAATTGATATTTGCAAGGTGGCAAGCTCAATTAGCCCCTTTTGACTTTGAAATTCATTATAAAAAGAGAATTGATAATTCCCTCCATGATTTCCTATCTAGGAAATATCTAAATTAAAAATGAATTTTTATACTTCTTTTCTTACTGAAAAAACCATGATCACCATCTTAAAGGCAATATCGTTATTTAGAGATTACAAAATCTTATAATTGAAAAATTATCCATGATATGATTGAAGAAGAATTTTATGTCTATGATTATGAAAAGGTCAGAGAAATGTTTGATGAACATGGATTCGATATATTTACCTAAAACTAATTGTTTTATTTGCAGTATAGATCCTCCATGGCAATTGGCCAGAGGAAGAGGAAGAGGAAGTGGTAAATCAAGAGGAAGAAAATCTTCTGGGGGGAAGATCATCCCCAGGAAGATCATATTCTCAAGGATCGTCATATGGATCCTCATCTAATTCTCCAGTTATACAAATGGGAAAAAAGAGTTTGATGAACTCTAAAATAATGCAGAAAGGCGAATCATCGTCATCTCCTTCAATTCATCTGGAAGATATTCCAGAAGACAGTCCGTTATATAGACAGTTGCAGGCATACCTAGCCTCGCAAAACCAAAGCGATACATTTTCTTCTATAGCTAAAAAAGAAGACAATGATGATATAAAGTCCTACAAAAAATAGAAAAAAAAGAGATGATATTTCTTGTTGAAAACTCTGAGATTCAGAGGAGAGATGAATCATGGAAGATACTCCAGAAATATTTGATGAATAACTTGTATTTTCCGGGTGAGTCATACAAAACCCATACTTATTATGAGACTATTCTCACTTCTCCACGTAGTGCAGATTTTGAGCACTTTACTGGGTATAATACAGAAGAGAATGTTTATAACTTCTCAAAACTTAATATAAAGCGGATTATATCCATTGAAGATTGGGGAATGGCCACAATGACCGAAAGACAAATCAGTCTTAAAGGATCTCGTATAAATTTTACTTATTTGGATTATATCCAGGCCTTTGATAAAGTGCTTTATTATAATAATGATTGACATAAACATACTTGGTTTATGAAAATATGTGCAAAGATATTTGCAGAATCAATTCCTAACTGGTTTTTAAACTAGTGGTCATACCACGGTCCAACAACACTCAACACAATGGGGTATCACCATACACAGATATTTGTGACCTCAATTCATGATTTGTGCTTACACGATTTACTTAGTGAGATCATGAAGCTCTTCTTAAATGCCTATGTATGTTTCGTTGAGGAAAATAAAATTCCTAATGTGATGTTATGTCCTTTATTCCATACTTATGTAGCACTAACAAGTTCCTACACATTATTCGAGGATGAATAATTCCAAGAGGGAGCTAATGTAACACCCCACTTTT
>NW_025826585.1:0-7069 GCF_002878395.1 Capsicum annuum | reverse complement strand
TTTCAATCGTAAAGTTTAGTTCATACATGTAACGCTCCATAATTTTTCATGTTCCTTATTTTGCTTTAAGAGCTAAGAAAATGAGTTATTTGGGGTATTGAATCATTGAGAATATTGTTAGACTGAACCAGGAGACATTAGGAAGTAAAGAACGTGATAAAATTATATTTTTCGAATTCCGAAATAATGTACTATTGAGTTATCCCCGTGACTTGGAGCAAGGGGACAATAAAATCAAATTTTGGCTCTGTGGAGTCCGTGATACCTCTATGTCACGGAGTTAGACCACTGCAATTTTAAAGTGTCATGGAGGCCAGCCTCTCAGATTTTGAGGCAGAACGAGGTGTTGTTTTCAACGCCTCCTCTTATTTTCATATGCATTTTTAGGGTCTTTTGGTCCCTTTCTTGATTAAAAACCACCCCCACCTATATTAAACAACCCCATATCTCTAAATACGATTTTCATGATTCAAAAATACATTCTACTCTTTTCCATTACTCGTCGAAGAAAAAATAACTAGGGTTCAAGATTCAAGATTCAAGATTCAAGACTCAAATCTCAAACGTTCTTGAAAACTCTTTCCTCCAAGAAGTATGTAGAACCACCCTACTTCTATTGTATTTGAAAGTATGTCTTCCTAAACGCTTAAAATTATCCTACTTTACTTTCGACTTAAAAAGTATAAAAAAAGCCAAAAATCACAAATAGGTATACTTTTGGTTTTTGATTTTTAACTTAAAAAAAAGGTTAATCCAAACACTCTACATATCTTTTTTCATATATTTACATTAAAAAGTACCTTTTAGAGTTCGAATGAACACCCTCCCAGCCCCCTGGATTTGTCCTATCACCATGCAATGTATTCCTTCCCTTCATTTTTACTTGTTACATTATGCTTTAGAAGAGGCAATTTAACTTATCTTCAAAGCTAAACTAAATTAAATTTAATATTTAAATTTTAGATGATCAAGGACTACACAAAAAATATTATTCTTTTTACTCATCTTTATTTTTCTATAAAAGATACTTGGGAAGAACAATGAACCCAAAACTCTAGTTAACTACGCATAAAAGAATACAATCAACTATGATAAATGTATTATAAACATGGTGGAGTCTATGCATGAACATTGTGGTCTAACATGGTGGAGTCCATGCATGAATTATTGTGGCATATAAACAAATGTTGTAATGATGTATAATAATTTCTCTCCTTTACACTTGTTATGCTCCCATTGTTTGAGTATGGCTATAAATAGCCTTCATCTTGAAAGGAAATAGAGAACAAGAAATAATAAGAAGAAAGAATCAATTCCAATATATTTCTCTTTGATTTCTACTTTATCTTTCCGTTTATTCCTCCCTTTTATTATAATTTCCTATCATATTATTAGCACGAGGTTCTATCATTCCGAGCAAATACAGGTAATAAAGATTAGTATTTAATTTTTTTTATATAATGGTTAATATTTTCTAATGGGATTTTAGTGTCCTAGATATATCTGGCAAATCTAATATGTCCTGGGCACTAGACGCAAAAATTCATTTAAATGCAATAGATCTTGCAGACACCATTAAAAATGATAATAAAGCATCTGAACAAGAAAAGGTCAAGACCATGATATTTCTTCTTCATCATCTTGATGAAGGGTTAAAAATGGAATACCTCACGATCAAAGGCCCCCTCGTATTGTGGAACAATTTAAAGGAAAGATATGACCACCTGAAGATGGTCATACTCCCACAAGCTCGTGATGAATGGACCTATTTAAGGTTCCAGGACTTTAAAAATGTAACTGAATATAATTCTGCAATGTTTAGAATCAAATCGCAGTTTGACTTATGCGGGAAAAAGATCACAAATCACCAGATGATAGAGAAAACTCTTTCTACTTTTCACTCCTTGAGTATGGTCCTGCAGCAACAGTATCGAGAAATGGGTTTCAAAAAGTATTCTAAATTAATTGGTCATCTTCTTATTACTGAACAATATAATGATCTTTTAATAAAAATAATGAATCTTGACCTCCTGGTACTGCTCCATTCCCAGAGGTGAATGCTACAAATTTTTACCCAACTTGGTGTGAAAGAAATACTGACCCCAGTCGTGATCGAGTTCGAGGTCATGGTCGTGGCAGGTATTTCAATTAGGGTAATTGTCTTGCAATAAATAATAACCCTCAGCACCAGCAGTGCAAAAAGAGGGGTAAATCTCCTGAAGCAACGCCAAGGATGAACCCAGAAAGTAGATGTTATCGATGTGGAGGAAAGGGGCACTGAGAGCGTGCTTGTCATACAGCTAAGCATCTGGTAAAACTATATCAGGCATCCTTAAAAGGTTAGAAAATGATGCTGAAACAAACTTCTTCCTAGAAGTTAACATTGAGCCTATTGACTTGGAAATGTCAGATTTCTTTGCAGTTCCTGAAGAACAAGTAAATCACCCTGTAGGTGATAATAATGATATAACTCGGTTATGTTAATTTTCTGTTAAGTTTGTATTTGTTTATTTTCTTTTGTTTGTTTAAGTTAAATTAATTTATGTTTTTTATTATTAATATTTTACTAATCTTATTAAGTTTATATAATATATTATGTGCTAGTATCATAGTATAGTATTATGATCACCAAGTAATTTTAGTTTTGGAGTACACATATGAAGTTTTTTTTATAATGTTATAGTAAATATATTATGTTAACGTTATGACTAGAATTATTTATTGCATTAATGAATATTCATAGAAGACATATTATGAAATTAACTTGAGTAGCCAATAGATCATGTTATTATATACAATATTAACTATGTGTATTTTAGATGCACATGGTTAGTAATAGCAAAACTATTATATAATAGAGATGTAAATTGTTTAGAACGCAACTGCAATTAAAAGATGGATATAAAATAAAATAATGCATGATATTATGTGCTAGTTATATCATAATATTTATTTTGTTTATATTTTTATTTTGAAGAAAATATGGATACTCCTCAAGTCTTATTTGGATCAATAATCGATCATGATGATATTTGTGTAATTGATAGTGGGACAACGCACACAATATTTAAAGATGAAAAATACTTTTCCCACTTACTCAAAAGAAGAGCAAATGTTACAACAATTGCTGGTAATTCAAAATTGATCGAAGGCTCCAGAAGAGCTACTATATTTCTGCTTAAGGGGACAAAACTAGTTATAGAAGATACATTATTCTCTTCTAAATCCCCAAGAAACTTATTAAGGTTTAATGATATTCGCAGAAATGGATATCATGTTGAGACAATGAATGAAATGAATGCCGAATATCTTGGCATTACAAAGAATGTCTCAGGTCAAAAACAAATGTTGGAGAAATTACCAACTTTGTCTTCCGGCTTATACTATGCCGAAATTAGTACAATTGAAGCACACTCTATTATAAGCAAGAAGTTTACTGATATAAATATATTTGTGCTCTAGCATGATCGAATAGGCCATCCTGGCTCAATAATGATGAGACGAATCATTGAAAATTCAAAACGGCATCCGTTAAAGAACCTGAAGATTCTTACACCGGATGAATTTTCATATGCTGCTTGTTATCAAGGCAAACTGATAACTAGATCATCACCATTGAAAATTAGCGTTGAATCCCCTCAGTTTCTGGAACGTATACATGGGGATATATGTAGAACTATTCACCCACCTAGTGGGACATTTAGATATTTTATGGTCCTAATAGACGTATCTTCAAGATGGTCGCATGTGTGCCTCTTGTCATCTCGCAACCTAACATTTGCAAAATTATTGGCATAAATGATATGATTAAGGGTGCAATTCCCAAATTATCCTATTAAGGCTATTCACCTAGATAATGCTGGAGAATTTACATCTCAAGCTTTTGATGATTATTGTATATCAGTTGGGATAAGAGTTGAACATCCTGTTGCTCATGTTCATACTTAAAATGGTCTTACTGAGTCATTTACTAAGCGCTTATAATTGATAGCATGACTACTGCTTATGAAAATAAAATTGCCTACTACTGTTTGGGGTCATGCTATCTTACATGCAACATCACTTGTTCATCTCAGGCCAACTCATTATAATAAATACTCCCCGTTTTAATTGGTTCTAGGCCATGGGCCAAATATTTTTCATCTACGAATTTTTGAATGTGCTGTATATGTGCCAATTGCACCACCTCAGCGTACTAAGATGGGCCCCCAGAGAAGGTTAGGAATATATGTGGGGTTTGAGTCACCCTCTATAATTCACTATCTTGAACCATTGACGGGAGATTTATTTACTGCTTGATTTGCAGATTATAGATTTGATGAAATAAATTTCCTGCAATTAGGGGGAGAAAAACGTAACCTTAAAAGAGAAATTGCGTGGAAAGTTTCATCATTATCTAATTTTGATCCACGTACCCCCATATGTGAAAGTGAGATCCGGAAGATGATTCACTTACAAAAATTAGCAAATCAAATGCCAGATGCATTTACTAATTTGAAAAGGATTACCAAGTCATATATCCCTGCAGTGAATGTGCCTATACGAATTGAAGTTCCAAAAGAACCATCTTCTAATGTCATAACTTCTGAATCCCAAGCACGCCTGAAGCGTGGCATACCATTGGGTTCAAAGGATAAAAATCCTAGAAAAAAAAAGCACGAAGATTATAAAGATGGTATTATAAAAGATTCTCCTGAAGAGACTCAAAATCTGACTAATTCTGATATTCCTAAAGAAATCAGTGAATCCGAGACTAAAGTGAATGAAGAACTTTCAATAAGTTCTACTAATGATGAGATAAATTTAGATCGCTCGAAAATTATGGTGGATAATGTTTTTGCATACAATGTTGCACGAAACATCATCCAAGACAATAAGGACCTTGAATCTCTATCTGTCGAAGAATGTTGACAAAGAAAAGATTGTCAAAATGGCAAAAGGTGATTCAATTTGAATTGAACTCACTTGCTAAACGGGAGGTTTTTGGACCGTAGTCCAAACCCCAAATGGTGTAAAACCAGTTGGTTATAAATGAGTCTTCATACATAAAAGAAATGCAAAAAATGAAATTGTAAGATACAAGGCACTCCTTGTTGCACAAGGTTTCTCTTAAAGACCTGGTATTGACTATGAAGAAACATATTCACCTGGATGCAATAACATTTCGATATCTCATCGGTATAGCTGTACATGAAAATCTTGAAATCCATCTAATGGATGTGGTTACAGGTTATCTTTATGGTTCACTTGATAATGATATTTACATGAAAATCCCACAAGGATTAAAATTGCCTGAAGTATATAGTTTAAAGTCTCGGAAATTATATTCAATCAAATTACAAAGATCATTGTACGGTCTAAAACAATCAGGTCATATGTAGTATAATCGCCTAAGTGAGTACTTGAAAAATGAAGGATACATAAATGATGTTATTTGTCCTTGTATTTTTATGAAGAAAATGGTGTCAGGGTTTGTTATACTGGCCGTTTATGTGGATGATATAAATCTCATCGGGACTCCAGAACAGGTCCAAAAGGCAATCGAATATCTAAAGAAAGAATTCGAAATGAAAGATCTTGGAAAGACAAAACTTTGTCTTGGTCTGCAAATTGAACAGTTAGCAGAAGGAGTATTCATCCACCAAACTGCCTATACCCAGAAGGTATTGAAATAATTTTACATGGACAAAGCATTTCCATTAAGTACTCTAATGATTGTTCGATCATTTGAAGTGAGTAAAGATCCTTTTCGATCTCTGGAAGAGGGTGAAGAGATTTTTGATCCTGAAGTATCATATCTCAGTGCTATTGGTGTACTTATCTATCTCGCTAATGCTACAAGGCCGAATATAACATTTTCTGTTAATTTACTAGCGAGGTATAGTTCTTCCCCTACGCGAAGACACTGGAACGGAGTAGAGCATATACTGAGGTACCTAAAAGGGACTGTAGATATGGGTTTAATTTATACTAACAAATCTAGCCCAGATATTGTTAGTTATGCAGATGCAGGTTATTTATCTGACCCACATAAAACATGATCCCTAACAGGCTATGTTTTTACATATGGAGGTACTGCAATATCATGGCGATCGACAAATCAGTCCATCGTTGCTGCTTCTTCTAATCATGCTAAGATAATAGCAATCCATGAAGCAAGTAGAGAATGCATATGACTGAGATCAGTAGTACATTCCATCAAAAAGAGATGTGGCCTGAAGCTTGATACCAAGGTACCCACGGTTATATTTGAAGACAATGCAGCATGCATAGCTCAATTAAAAGGAGGTTTTATAAAGGGAGGTAGAACGAAGCACATTTCGCCAAAGTTATTCTTCACACACGATCTTCAGAAGAATGGTGATATTGATGTGCAGCAGATCCGTTCCAGTGACAATCCAGCAGATTTATTCACCAAATCTTTACCAACTTCAACCTTTGAGAAGATGGAATACAAGATTGGGATACGAAGACTAAACCGGTTGAATCGGGATCTTCATCAGGGGGAGTGAGAATATGCGTTGTACTCTTTTTTTCCTTAACCAAGGTTTTTAATCCACTGAGTTTTTCCTGGTAAGATTTTTAGTGAGGCAGCACTCAAATGCGTATTCAATGAATTTTTCTTTACATGGACATCCAAGGGGTAGTATTATAAACATGGTGGAGTCCATGCATGAATTATTGTGGTATAACATGGTGGAGTCCATGCATGAATTATTGTGGCATATAAACAAATGTTGTAATGATGTATAATAATTTCTCTCCTTTACACTTGTTATGCTCCCATTGTTTGAGTATGGCTATAACTAGCCTTCATCTTGAAAGGAAATAGAGAACAAGAAATAATAAGAAGAAAGAATCAATTTCAATATATTTCTCTTTGATTTCTATTTTATCTTTCCGTTTATTCCTCTTTTTTATTATAATTTCATATCAAAATGAAAACTAAACTAAATTCCAATAAATCACCATATTTTTTTGTACACCACCACCAGATGATTGTCATTTCCTATTAATATCAGGTCGTATTCGAACTAACAAACATACATCTATTGGTACCAAGCCAAAG
>NW_025826584.1:0-1277 GCF_002878395.1 Capsicum annuum | reverse complement strand
AGGGTCAATTGGATCAGGCCAAGGGTCAAAACAATAAGTTAGAGATCAAAGTGAATAAAGCCTATGCTTAGCTCGTCTTTCTATATCACCGTGTTGGATGTTGTGTTGTTTTGAGCTCTAACTTATTGTGTTTAATGCTATAGGATACTTGATAAATGGAATATTATGATATATTAAGGATTTACAGTCTTTAAATCAAGTGTAAACAACTCAAAAAAGCTTGGAATAGATCAAGGAAGCATAAAACACAACTTGACGCAAATTTGGACACCTGAAATGTATTGGGCGAGTGAGGGCACGTGCAAAGGGATCCTGGTGCGTGCGTCACACCACAGGGTTTATAAGGCACCCAAAATAGTGAACCAATGCAAATTATAGGCGACGTAATGCTCTTTCAATGCGATAACCAATGCAGTGCGACACTGTTTCCACAGACGGCAAAAAATTTGAATCCTTGTACAGCAAGGCATGAGCTATTTCTTCTACTATAAATAGGACCTTATACACATTTTTATTTATTCTTGGACGTCTTGGTATATTGAGGGGCTGCTATAACTTAATCTTTTAAGTTTTTTCTTATTTTAAATTAGTTCATTCATGTCTTCAGTTGTTAATTACAATATTTTGAATTTTTTTATCATTTTTGGTTGTTTATTTATTCTTTTTAAAATTATTATAAGGATTAGCTACCCTTAGAATACATCAATTGTCAACCTTGTGATCTTGGGAGAGGGAATAGAGAGATAGAACACGGGAATAAACAATAAGGATTGTATTATTTTATGAAATAAGAGATTCAAATTAGTATCTAGGATAAGGATGTACTTAAATTCCTTACTTGATTTACACGTATGATGATAGCTTAAAGAACATAATTGGACTAGTACATCCCGGCTCAATGATGTAGTTGTAAGGTTCAAATTAGATAAACGGTTAGAGGTCGGTAGACCATAATCATGCAATTAACCCTACAAATCAACAACCGAGATGACAAATTTAATGAATAAAGTTCAATAATGTAGTATGATTGTTAGTACGCCTTAACCCTAGATCTCTACACATGCATTTTTCGAAGTCATTACTTTTCCCTTTAGTTTAGTTTCATTTTAGTTTTTAATTCTAAAACTTTATTGCTTACTTTTTCTCAATTATTAAATTATAATTGGGTAGTTGTCAACACAAGTCCCTATGGAATCGAAGGGAGTTCCCTAGTTCCTAATGGAAGGTTCATTTCTTATCTTAGATAAAAGAAGTTAATTTCCAAGGGGTGTCTTTAT
>NW_025826583.1:0-7385 GCF_002878395.1 Capsicum annuum | reverse complement strand
TTGAAATCAATTTGATTAGGTTCGGGTTATCATGGATAGAATGACAAAGTCTTCTCACTTCTTACCAGTGAGGACTAACTCTTCAACTGAGGATTATGAAAGTTTATATCTTGATGAGATTATAAAGCTGCATGGGGTACCTTTCTTTATCATCTCTGATCATGGTGAGTAGTATATATCTCACTTTTGGCGGGTTATTTTAGAAAAAGTTGGGGACTGAGGTGATTCTTAGTATTGCTTTTTAGCCACAGTCGGATAGGCAGGCAGAAAGGATAATTCAAATATTACAGGATATACTTTGTGCGTATGTGATTGACTATGGTGGTAGTAGGATTGAGCATTTACCTCTTATAAAGTTTGCTTACAATAATAGCTACCATTCTAGCATTGGGATTGCCCCATTTGAGGCCTTGTATGGTAGAAGGTGTAGGTCTCCTACTGGATGGTTTGAGGTTGGTGAGGTAGATATATTTGGCCCGGATTTTATTTCCCAAGCAATGGAAAAGGTGAAGGTGATTCGAGATAGGCTTAGGGCTTCCCAATGTTGCTAAAAGTCCTATGCAGATGTGAGGCGAAGAGAATTAGAGTTTGAGGTTGCGTATAAGGTATTCTTAAAGGTGTATCCCATGATGGGAGTGATGTGGTTTGGTAAGAAAGAAAAGTTCAATCCTCGGTATATGGGTCCTTATTTGGTATTGCAAAGGGTTGGTAAGGTTGCATATGAGTTGTAGTTGCCTTATAGTTTGATCTTTATTCATCCCGTATTCCATGTTTCTATGTTAAGGAAGTGTATGGGTGATCCGCCTCAAATCATGCACATTAGAGATATTGGTATCTCAAATTATTTATCTTAAGAGGAGGTCCCAATTTAGATCTTGGATCGACAGGTTCGTCGGTTGTGGACCAAAGATGTAGCTTCAGTTAAGGTTCTATGGAGGAACCACAATGTTGAAGAAGCTACTTGGAAAGTGAAAGAGGACAAGAAGTCCAAGTATCTATTCCTATTTTCTACTCTAGGGATTCGTATGGAAGGTATGTGTTCTTTATCACATCTTTGTTTTCTAACTTAGTTAAATGTCTAAAAAGGGGTGTGGAGGTTAAAATCGTGTTTGTACTACCTTATCTATCATTTAAGGAAGAATGATCCAAGTAGAGGAGAATTAAAATACCTTGGATTCTGGTTCTTGCAAAATTTCTTGTGTTTTGAGTCTTTTGGTAATCATACAACTCACCATATAAGCCATATGGTGAAGGTACGGGTTAAGTGACCCATCTCATATGTTTGCTAGTGTTTGGTGAGTGAGTTTCTGGTATGGTTACAGTTTAGTGGGTATGAGTCATATGGTTGGTGATGGGTCGATTGGTTGATCCTTTACTTAATCTTAAATTTGGTAACTTAACTTGGATCTGAGTATGAGTGGCTCACCATGATTCCTGAGGATAGGATAAGAGTGGTATAATCCAACTCGTATGTTGGATAGTGTCCAACCCCTCTTGATTTTGTTATGGGTACGGGCTAAGGATACTGGTCATATGTTAGGGTATGAGTTGGTCTTTGTGGTCATATATTGGATAGCGTTAGGCTCCAAGTGGCTTCCTAGGATACGAATGGTGGGTACCACTCGTATGTTAGCGTACGGTTTAGGTGGGGTAGCCGCACCCACCTACGGGAATTCTTTTAAAGTTTAAGTTGGGCGATTCTAGATATTTCCCCTCTTAACCCATCATCACCCCACGACCTAAAACCCTATTAGGACTTTATTTACCCTATTATTCTAATCTTAAACACTCAAAAACTCTCCCAAATCTCTCTCAAGCTTTTGGGTTAAGCAAAGGCTAGGGTTTTTTTCAAGGTGGTCAACTAAGGCTCTAAAAGGTGATTTCTCTCCGTCTTCTTCATAATATAAGGCATGTTACTCCACCCTCATTGTTAGTTCAGCTAAATCCTTGTTTTAATGAATGGTTTTCATGATTTAGTTGTGGGTATGGTTCGGTTTTAAATTATATGTTGGGGGTTTTAGTTATTAATGGTTGATTTATATTTTTACATGTTTTTACTTATGGTTTTCATATTATAATGGTGGTTTGAACAGGTGGTTGCATGGGAATGGTCAATTTGTACTTGGTTTTGGTTTTGGAAACTATATGCCCTGAATATGTTTTATAAAATTCCTATGAGAATGCTTTTATTACATAGTCTGACGTTTATTGAAAACATTTGCATGGTATAATATGGTAATGGAACCTAAATTTGTTAAATGGTTTTAATGACTAAATTTTAAGGCCTTGGTGGCCATGGCTTAGATTAAAAACATTGTTTGGTACACGGTAATCCCCCAAGTGAATCTAATAATGGAACATACGGGCTACATGGGAATTCCCCAAGTGTTAGCTAAGGACATTGCTTGCAAGTTATAGTCAATGCGACAATACTACTTCTTCTATCCTTGGTTAATAATATATGAATTTGCTGGCTTAGTTATGTGCTAATGGTTTTAATTGGGGAAATAAAGGCGAATTGTGATAGCTAATCGCGAAGGTGTAAGTCTAATGGACAAACACTGGAAACTCATGTTTGCCAACATGAGGATTGGTCATCGCAACCATATACTTTTGGGGTACACAAAAATCCCCTAATTTGTACTTGTATATATGTATCATAGAGGGTGAAGGGTACACAGGAATCCCCTACCCCTGTGATATATTCGAATTGAAGTGGTAAGCTTCCATACTCCGGAAGGATCCATTTCATGTTGTGGTCTTGTCTTAATACTTTGGTTATTTCTTAGACTTTATTTTTATTTATGGTCGGGGGCATGTCATGACCGAATACTATTTTACTTTCGGATAAAGGCTTTGTGAGACTACTATGGGTTGGCATGGGCGGTGTCGACATTGGTGTCAGCCTTGGCAATGGTATTAGTATTAGGGATGATACCAGTTGACTGTATTTGATTTGTGATTGTCCTATTTTGTTATGTTATATATATGTTCAAAATTCATTTGACTTAAGGTGTAAGGCGGTTATGGTTGGGTATTGGGGGTGGTCTCTGGCCCTGGTTGGGCTTGAGTCACTCGATACGACTAAGCCTTGGTTTGGGTCATGTCAGAATTATATCAGAGCCCTAGGTTAATGGTCAATTGGGAGTCTACTAAGTCGTGCTGAATAGAGTCTCTTTAAAGAGTGTATAGCACGCCACACTCATAAGGGAGAGGCTACAGGGCATTTAGGAATGTTTCTCTTTCATGTGTTCTATTTTCAAGCTTTGAAGTCCAAGTCCTTAAATCTTCTCTAGTTCTCGTTTGTAAGCTTTTTAGATCATGCCTCGATGATCGGACGTTCACGAAAACTTCTCTATCCCAAATAGGGTAAATATTAATGGGACACGCTCTACTCATGGGATCCATACTCGGTCTAGGGGTCTAATTTTGGATCGTTCTGGAGTTCTACTAGTTCTCTCTAGTCCTTCTCAGACTCCTCAGGTTGATGTGATGAACGTTAAGTTTCGTCAGTGTATTCATATGTTGGCACAGTTGGTAGCTACTTAGTTTGAGCGTGTTGTTCCTGTTACTCCATCTTCTTAGGCTATAAGGGTTGACCAGTTCATGAGGTTAAAGCCTCCGTCCTTTATGAGTGCTAAGGTGAAGGAGAATTCTCAGGGTTTTTTGGATGAGATGGAAAAGGTTTTTGTGTTATATATGCCACAAATGTAGAATGGGTGAAGTTTCCGGCCTACTAGCTGAAAGACGTGGCGTACCAATGGTATGAGAAATAGGATCAGGCAAGGGGTGGCATTGATGAGTCATCATTGTTGGAGGATTTCTTTTAAGCATTTCTAGACCGCTACTTTCCTCAAGAGTTAATGGAAGAGAAAGCGGATGAGTTTGCTAATCCGAAGCAAGGAAAGATGTCAGTCAAGGAATATGCCTTGAAGTTTCACCAGTTGACTCGGTATGCTTCGGAGATGGTGTCTATATTGAGGTCCTAGATGAGAAAGCTTGCTTAGGGACTGTCTCGTGAGTTGATACTTGAGAGTAATGCCTCCTTACTGATCAAGGACATGGATATATCTAGGATGGTTATGTACATGCAACAAGTAGAGGAAGAGAAGAAAAAGTAGGCTGAAATAGGAGAGAGGCAAGGTAAGAAGTTTAAATTCTTTGAGCAGGATGGTGGCCAACAACAGAGTGGTAGGGATGGTGGTAAGTGGCCCAAGAAAAAATGGGGTAACTCTGGGTCTTATTTGATGGCTAGTGCTCCCTACCCAAAGTCGTCGAGTGATAGGCGTTTCCATGGTGGCAATGACTTCAGGGTACGAGGTGCTCAATCTCAGAATCGTGGGGCTCAGTTAGCTCCATTGTGTCTTTTTTATAGGTTCTGTGGTCATTTGCATTGGGGTTTCTATAATGAGGGAAGGGACAGGTGCTTCAATTGTGGTCATCTAGGCGATATGCTTAGAAACAGTCCTGTTGTTAAGGTTGACTCTAGGGCAAACAAGGTTCTGATTACTTCGTCTTCAACTCCAGCACCAATGGGTGCACCATCTAGTTTCGGCACTAGTAAAAACCGTCTTTATGCACTCACTATCTAACAGGAGTCTGAGGCATCGCCTAGTATTGTGACTGGTATGTTGCAAATATTTTCTCATGTTGTATATTATTTACTTGATCCGGGGTCTACTCTCTCTAATGTGACCCCATTTGTGGTTGTGTATTTTGGTTTGGGTCTAGAGTGTGTTTTGAACCCATTCTCTATTTTTACCCCAATAGGTGCCTCTGTGATTGCTTGAGGTGTCTGTAGGGATGTATGGCATCTGTTGGTAGTAAAGAAACTTTGGTGGATTTGTTTGAGTTAGATATAGTTGATTTCGATGTCATTTTGGGGACAGATTGGTTGCACTTATTCTATGCGTCCTTATATTATTGAACTCATACGGTTTTCTTTAAACTTCCTAATGAGCCTGTTATTAAGTGGGTGGGTGGTTCCTTAGCTCGTAAAGGGAGTTTATATCATATCTTAGAGCTCGGAGATTAATCTCCAAGAGATGTTACTATCATCTAGTCCAAGTTAAATATTCTAACTCGGAGGGTCCTACTTTTGCATTCGATTTTGGTGGTGAATGAATTTCCTGAGGTTTTCTCTGATGACTTCTTGGTGTTCGGTAGATTGAGTTTGGGATTAATCTTGTTTCGAACACTCATCCAATTTTTATTCTCCCTTATAGAATGGCTCCGGCTGAGTTGAAGGAACTTAAAGAGCAATTAAAGGATCTTTTAGATAAGGGTTTTATCCGTCCTAGTATGCCCCTGTGGGTGCACCAGTGTTGTTTGTGCATAAGAAGGATGGTCCCTTTGAATATGTATTGATTACCAGCAATTGAATAAGGTAACGGAAAGGAATAAGTACCCTCTTCCAAGGATAGATAATTTGTTTTATCAGTTGCAGAGTGACAAATTCTTTTCCAAAATTGATCTTCGATCCGGGTATTATCAACTTGAGATTATGAATTTGGATATACCTAAGACAACTTTTCGTACCCGATATGGGAATTTCGAGTTCTTGGTGATGTCATTTGGTTTGACCAATGCCCCATCGGCGTTTATGGATTTGATAAATAGGGTTTTCCGTTATCTTCTAGACTAATTCATCATTGTATTAATAGATGACATTTATGTGTACTCTAAGAGTGAGGTGGATCATGTCAATTACCTTTGAATTGTGTTGCAGACTCTGAAAGAACAGCAGTTGTATGCCAAATTCTCTAAATGTGAGTTATGGTTGAGGCTGACACTTTTCTAGGTCATATTATTTCTAGAGAAGGGATCATGGTAGATCTGCAGAAGGTTGAAGTGGTTAAGAAGTGGCCTAGACCCACAACTCCAACCAATATTCGGAGCTTCTTGGGTTTAGTTATCTACTACCAGAGGTTTGTGGAAAGTTTTTCTTCTATAGCTGCCCCATTGACTAAGTTGACTTAGAATAAGGTAAATTTTTTATAGTGTGAAGATTGTGAGGGTAGTTTTGAGAAGTTGATGGATAAGTTAACTTCGACTTCGATCTTTACTTTGCCTTAAGGCACTGATGGGTTTGTAGTTTACTGTGATGCGTCCCAAGTTGGCTTGAGTTATGTATTGATGCAGCATGGTAAGGTGATAGACTATGTTTCTAGGCAGTTGAAGGTGCATGAGATGAATTATCCAACTCATGATTTGGAGTTGTTGGCTATGGTATTTGCATTGAAAATCTGGCATCACTATTTGTATGGGGTGCATGTGGATATCATTTCCGATCATAAAAGCCTGCAGTATATGTTCACTCAGAAAAAGCTTAACCTCGGGTAGAGGATATGGCTTGAGCTTCTCAAGGATTATGACATGAGTCTTCACTACCATCTAGGTAAAGCTAATGTTGTTCCTTATGCTCTTAGCAAGTTGTCCATGGAAAGTCTAGCTTATATGGATAAGGAAAGACGGGAGTTGGTGAAGGATATTCACCATTTGGCTAACTTTGGGGTTCACCTCTTGGACTCTGACACGCCATAAAATCTGGTCATGTCATATAGGAAGCTCAAGCTTATCTGAACCGTAGGTCGCCCCGATAACCCAACCTAACCATCATCAAAACAGCCACGAGGGTCAGATGAATTCCGACCTTATAATGAGATAGCAGAAATATAAGGCTAATAGTCAATACTTAGACAATAACCAATATTTCATTAATGTTGACCATTTAGCCAAACTACCCAAGTCCACAGTCATCCACAAAACCTACCAAACTCAATAATATGTCGGGACATGCCCTCGACAATAACCAAGTACCAAATCTATACAAGTCTATCACATAAAATAACGTGACTATGAAACGTAGGGCTTTCGGAGTATGGAGTCTCACCACTTCAAGGTCAATTCCTGAACTGCCCGAATGCATGTTCACTACGTAGAAGAAGAAAAAGAAGAAGATGCTTCGGCCCCTATGTTGCGTCGGGACATAGCGCCAGGAGATGTTTAGCGGTTAGAGCGCTAGCATGTAACCCAAGGATAAGTATAAAATAGCATCATCATTCAACAACAAGACAATATATCATATTCAATCACATTCAAACACTTATCCTTACGTATAGATATACTGCATGCCAACAAGATATCAAGACTTAATAATACTATCAAACTCTTCAATCATGAGACATGAGCTAGAGGACTCTAACATTCCACATACACATAGATATACACAACACGTTCATATTATGCCTCCAAGGGGAAACAAGACTTAGCATGCATTCTTAAATCATTCATTCTAAGACATGGAGTGAAGAACTTTTAATCTTTCACCTTACCAATTTTACAATCTTAAACTTCTTTGTTGCATTATTTAAGGGAATCTAAAA
>NW_025826582.1:0-3642 GCF_002878395.1 Capsicum annuum | reverse complement strand
CAGTATCTCAATTTCAATTCAAACATGGGTTTGATTCACACTCCATGGTCTGAGAAAGATTTATCATTCGAAAAGAGGAAAAAACGGAGTCTTTGTCTAAAGAAATGCGTTGAGAAAGGGCAGATGTATAGAACCTTTCAACGAGATAGTTCTTTTTTAACTCTCTCAAAATGGAATCTATTCTACTCAAAATGGAATATATTCCAAACATATATGCCATGGTTCCTTACTTCGACAGGGTACAAATATCTAAATTTGATATTTTTAGATACTTTTTCAGACCTATTGCCAATACTAAGTAGCGGTCAAAAATTTGTATCCACTTTTCCTGATATTATGCATGGATCAGGTATATCATGGCAAGAAATGCTTTCAAATCGTAATCAAATTTTTGACTACTTATAATAATAGTGTTATGTATAATTTTGGTGGCATCTAGATCAGATTAGTCCTATTAAAAATCTTACGAAAAATACCTCAACATAAATATTACAGAAAAATCTTCAAAACTTAAAGCATGTCAAAGACTAGCTAAGCGATAATAAGAGGAAGGTATCAAGTGGCTTTTGCTTTTCACTCTGAATTTCTCAATCTACTATTGTTGTTGTTATATTTTGTAAATAATGAAAAATATCCTTTCATTTGGTAAAATAAATGCTTAATTGTAGGAAATGAGTGTAGCTTTTTTTAAAAAGGAAAAAGACATGAGCTGACCTTTTTCAAAATTAATACTCATGTTTGAGCTATTGGACATTTCATGGCCAGTCGGCCAAGAAAGTAATTCCACATATAGGCTATTCTAGTTTTGGACTACTGGCCATCTAACAATTTGGGCCATTTTTTTTTTGGACTCCAGTTTTTTTGTGGGCTAAAAAATATGCTTTCCTTTAGAAAAAGGGGGGCGGGGGGCGCGGGGGAGGGAGGGAGGGAGGGGGGAAGGATAGAATAACACCTAAAACTAAAATAATTTCATAAAAATAGCATCTAAATTAAAAAATACAGTAAATAGCCACTCCTGACACCCATATGCTTAAATAATCGAAAATACAAAAAAAATCAAAATATAACTTTACCTGCTTTCCTTTTCATTCACAATTTTCTTTTCATTCAAACTCCTAATTCTTCGTTTCTTTACCTTTTCCGATACTCCAATTTATCTTTTTCATTTCACAAATTTTATATAAAATCTTCAAAAATCTACATTCAATTAGTCTCCTATAGTTTTTTTTTTAATTGTAAATTTGCTCAAAATTGATATAAACTAATGGCTTCAGCTTCAATTTTAGTTCCAAAAATGATAAAATACGGAATTATATGAATGTTCTATATGTACAAAAAAAACATGCACAAATTTCTCTCTTTCCATTTGAAAAGGTGTCTGAATGTGCTATATGTACTGTATTAATTTGGTATAGCTACTGTATATGCTTGCACAAATTTTCACCGTAAAAGGTGTATTTATGTGGTATATATATTATTGAACGTGGTATAAAAGTGTATTAATCTAGTATAAAAGTGTATCAATGCAGTATAAAAGTGTATCAATCTAGTATAAAAGTGTATCAATTGGATATAGAGACTGCACGCGACCGACGAATCATCATCTTTACTCTTTTTCTTTGACGATGCGCCATCATCTTCACTATTTTTTTTTTCGAATTCACTTCTTTTTTTCTCTGCAGTAACAACTCCACATTCATCGACCTTCCCCTTCCCTTTTGAAAGATTCTTTTCTTGATTTTTACATGCACCAAAAAGTCTCTGACTCTGTGACCGAGTCATCGCGGAGCAGAACATGGACTTTCCGCCAGGACTTTTCTCTTACCTTGAGATCCTATTCTATCACATTTTTTCTTCTTCAAGATTGAAGGACTAGGACATTGCTTCAAGTGCAACCGAATATATGATGATTCTGTAAAATCATCGTCATTAACAATAAATTTTGGGTTAAAATTGATCGCTTCACTAGCTGATTTTAACTTTTCTTTACTTCCCATTTTTTATTGCATGTCCAAAGTTTTGAATGCTACAATGCAAGAAACAACAAATCAATTTCTGATGTTGATCGCAAAACCCAGATTTATCAACGCATAATAGAGGGAAAAAGAAGAAGATTTGGGAAAGTGATTTAAGAGTAGCCGTTGAAAAAGCATTTAACACTCTTTATTGTGTAAGGGTATTAGTTTTGGGCCAAATGGCTAAAACAGGAAATAAATTGGGCTGACTGACTCCAATTGTCCAGCTTTTAAAATTGCTGGTCATTTCTTTTCAAAATGGCCAGCGCGCGGCCTTTCTCCAAGAAAAATTAAACATAATTGTATAGGTACTCTATAATTGTTATATATATATATATATTCTTGGGGAAAGGACATGCGATGGCCATGTATATTAAATCTATATAAAATGTGTATAGAAATTGTATGATTATTATGTATGATATGTATATGTATAAAATGTGTGCAGAAATTATATAATTGTTGTATAGAATATGTTCTAGCTAATTATTGCCGCTAAATGTTATATTGAATGTGAATAAATTGTATGATTATTGTATAGAATATGTATATATATATAAGATTTGTATAGACACTGTATAATATTATTTAAAAGATGTATCAAAATAATTTTTTCAAATTAAAATTGAATAAAATGTGTATATAAGTTGTATAACTATTCAATAGAATATGTATATTGTATACGAAATGAATATAAATTGCATCATTAGAATATATATATCTGTATAAGAAGCGTATAGAAGTTGTATCATTAATGTATAAACTATGTATATGCATCATTAAGGCATGATTATGCTTCATTACTGGAGAATGAGAAACTTATTAATGCAAACATGCACTTGATTGTGATGGTATCACAATTCACAACTCACCTCCGAAAGAGGCTGAATAATTGAGAAAAGTTACAAACCCCAAGGTTAGTTTTCCCCTATAAATAAAGAGATTTTCCTTCATTTGTAATTCATCCCTCAAGAGAAAAAATAAGAATTGTTCTCTTTATTCTCTCTACTCTTCTTCTTTGTTCTTTATTGTTTTATAACAAAAAGCATGTATTTTGTGCACTTAAACAATTGATTTGTGTTGTGCATATTATTGGGCCAAGGCCCATACAATAAAATTGGGTCTGTAACCATGCCCAAAATGGAGTCAGCAGAAGCTTGGTCCAGGATTTCTTCGCCAATTCCTTTCAGGATTTAAGTTATATGGTTGATGGTTTAAAGAGAGAAAAAAAAGGGAAGAAGACACCAACTAGCCATTTTTAAAACAAATGGCTAGCATTTGACATTTTGTCAAAAATAGCTAGTCGGCTAAATTATTTTCACATTATAGTCATTTCCTAATTTGGGTTATTTTGGCCCATGTAGTTCAGATATAGTTTATATGTCATATTGATACAATCTATATACAATACTGATACAATTTTCAACTTGGCCATTCAGCTCTTTTCTAAAAATATTACAATTTTTTTTTGCTCAAATTTTTTAATTGAAAAATACTCTACTTTGTTTGTTTGGTTGTTTATAAATAATAATTAAATATAATTATGTAAAAATGGTATAATTGTTATGTAGAATCTGTATTAATATACATACATATATATATATATATATATATATATATATATATA
>NW_025826581.1:0-3193 GCF_002878395.1 Capsicum annuum | reverse complement strand
TAGTTTATGGAACCTTCAAAAGGTCCCAAAAGGTGGTGATTGATGACTGGAGAACCCTGAAATCTTAGGTATGAGGATAAGCACTAGTAAATCTCATAGGATACACTAGTGAGTAGTCCATTCATGGAACTAACATGCTAATGCTATCAGCGGTCAAGTGCCAATACTTTCATTTGCAGAAAAATTGCCAAAAGAAGCAATGAAGTCATTACGGTTGCACGACTTGGTAATTCTTGGTAGCCAGCAACGTTCTTTGAGAGAAGTTGGGTGGAGACCCACCTTTCAATGGCAGAATGTTGACCACCAGAAAATTACAGTGAATCAACGTATCAATCGACTCTGAGGAACATTGGTTAACAAACTATTGGACATAGCCTTGGGAAACATCAATTGCATAAAATCACAGCAGACTCACTCAACATTGTAACTTGTGTTCCACATCAACACTGATGTTGGGTGTATTTATGCATTCTAGCCTGGCTATTTTAGCCTTTTTAGCCTTGTTTTGAGGATAATTCATGTGCTTAGTGTGTTGATAATGATATAAATGTGCATTTAAGTGTCCATGTATGTGTTTACAATGTTTAATGGTGTTTTCAAAAAAGTTTTGATTCAAATTGATCATTTAGAGTTCAACAGAGAAAACTAGTGTGACTAGCTTGAGCTAGGTGTTTGTCTAGTCTATCGTGTTGGGTTCTAATGTGTTTAATGAGTTCCTAAGGTTGTTATTGTGTATTTACATGTGAAACAACTTGATTATATTGTTCAAGGGTCAATTGGATCAAAACAATGAGCTAAAGATCAAAGTGAATGAAGCCTAGTCTTAGCTCATATTTCCAGTTCGTCGTGTTGGATGTTGTGTTGTTTTGAGCTCTAAATTGTTGTGTTTAATGCTATAGGATGCTTGATGAATGGATTATGATGATATATGAAGGATATACAAGCTTCAAATCAAGTGGAAACACGAGCTAAGACTAGGCTTCATTCACTTTGATCTTTAGCTCATTGGGCGCTATCACACACCCGCAAAATATTTCTCTGAGAAAATGAACAAAAATTATCCTGGAACAGACATGAGAAGGATTGGATGCAAGCAAATCAAAATAGGAAGAACATGAATGAGCAACCTACTGGCTGAAAAGGGAGGGGCACAGTATCATGCCTAAAAACAGGTTCAAACCTTCTGGTCAATGGAAGTTCTTGAGGCAGGAAAACCGGAGGGAATTGGGAACAAGACAGTATGATGATAAGATCTACTTCCGGGAAAAACAGATTCTAGTGATCCACAAACAAAGTACTTGAGATTGTGTGCCTCAAGACAAAAGTTTCAACATAAGCTTACTTGTGATTAGAATTGTCTATGAGAACTATAATTGCTCCAGAGCTGAATTTCTAGAATCATACCTGCAACCAATGGGTGAAGATATTTAATACTAACAGAAGATTCGATAATGGGAACAGACCTCACCATTCTCACTCACATCACAAACAGTTATAGTCGTATTCAATGGATATGATTTTGGGTTTCTTGATAAGGTAAATTATTTGAAATAGTACAAAGAAGGTACATAAGGATACAAGAATCAAAGCAGATACTGACTAGGCAATCTGCTACCTTTCTAGCTAACAACTCCATCATACTCACTGATTTTGGTTTTGACGCTACTAGGTACATGCAGTTACAGAGTCTGATTGCCAATTTCGACTATAAGTGCTTATATTGCACGTCTTCCATTCACATTTTGTTCTAAAAGTAGTCAAGTTACTCCAATACAACTTGAGCTGCATAACCTCAAAAACACATTTACAGTTGGTGCTGATGTGACAACTGAATTCATATTTCAGTTCTCTTTACAACTCAAAATCACTAAAGAAACTGAACAATTCAACACTCAAAACCAATATCCGCACAAAAAGTTGTGTTCTTACCATCAGCAGATAGTCTATACAAGGTGCAACATGATAGATACGGAATACTGATTTCTTCATCTAGGGAAGCAAGGGGAACTGAAAATTAGCAATGAAAAAGGAGAAAATAAATAACATCCATCCTTAACATTAACCAAATAACCATATGAGTCATTTTATACTACTCATGATCTATTTTAATGAAGTCCTGAAATCGTTGGTATTATAATTATAAAGAAACTTGTGGTTCGAGACCCAACCCTTAACACCTGAAATAGATTAGATAAATAACACCTGGAATATGTTGGTTCTTCAATTGGGATTAGAAGCCTTATCATTAGGCTTGATCTTAGGTTCTTTTTTGCCCTAAAGTAATCTTCTAAGTACATAAAATAAACTTGTGAAGCAGAATCAGTCTAAGTACATAAAATAAACTTGTGAAGCAGAATCAGTAGCTTATTTTCATATACTTCCGTCACATAAACAAGTTTAAGAGATAAGCAGAAAAAAGAACTAATAATGGCTAATACAGTAATTCCACTAAACTACTACACTAAAATTGTGCATTATGATCCAATAGTGCTCTCAATATCCATACTCCTATATTTCACTATCCACAACAGAAAGTACCTAATACTCAAAACTGGATCATAAGAAAACTCCGTGTCTTATCATTGAAAAGTTGAAACTTTATACACCTCTCATCCCCAACATGTAAATTGTAAAGGTTGGCTATGTCCTAATCATTATAGTGTATCAAAAAGTTGAATCTAAAATTTCAGGAAATATAAAAATCACTCCCAGTTTTGTACACATCTACAGGAGGAATATAACACACTTACAACACACCTCTTCATCAAATTGCAATGCACGTCCTCACTTCCTTCCCATATCCAAGGCCAAGGGTCTGCTTGCGGGGGAACTTGCAAACCTGCTTGCGGATCATGCCAAATTCTTCTTGAGATTGATGCCCTACTCTATACTTCTTTGTCTGGTGTTCCCTGTCAGCAGCACTCCTGTCTATAGGAGGAGAATCCTCGATTCCTAGTATAATTCTGGCAACTCTATCTCTCGTTCTTGATGTCTCTTTACCTTTGCTTGTACTGGACTCCCTCTTGGATATCTTCAGTTTCCTGAATCCACCGCAAACCTCCCTATCAACAGCATTAATATCACTGTCACCCAAGCCATTACCATTACATCGCGAAGTCACTAAACAATCTTGATCCTTCAATTTTCTTTTCTTTACAGAAATTTCCCTTCCATTATGTGCTATAGAGCCCTT
>NW_025826580.1:0-1479 GCF_002878395.1 Capsicum annuum | reverse complement strand
AAAAAATTAAAAATATGAATCACTATCACAAAGTATATGTCATATGTATCACCAGTATTGACTTAATATGACATATGCATTGTGTTATATTTATCAACAGTATATGTCATATGCATTGTGATACATTTGTAATTGAGTGGTTAGTTAAATAAGGAAGTAACTAATTTTCAATTATTAGGGGGAGTAAAATTAGGCACAAATCATAGAAATGATACATTTGGTTTCAGATGTATCTTAATGATACATCTGGTTCTAGATGTTTCACAATGATACATTTCGTAAAATTACTCACTAACCATTGAAAATTCAATCTCACACAAAAATAAATAATTTACATTTGTCAAACATATGTTAAATGTATCAAATATTTATAAATAAATTAAAAATATGAATCACTATCACAAAGTGTATGTCACTATCACATTGTTCAATTTCTCCTCTTTTTCTTAATGGGTACTGACTTAAAAGTTGAAAAAGAATTCAAAATCGATAAAAGAAAAGTTGATAAAAAGATTAAAAAAGACAATGACATTGGTGAAAAGATTGCAGTACAGGAGATGAAAGTTGTATCAATTGATGATAATTGGGAGAGATTTTAGGGGATGAAATATTTGGAAAAGAAAATCTTCAAAGAAAAATAGATTGCATGCTTTAGTTGTGGAGTAAAAGTTGGGTGAGGTTTTTATTCATATGTATCAAGAGTAAAATATAAAATCTGTGATTTTAAGTAATTCTTAAAATGTAAGGGATTTTGGGTAATAAGGTCTCTTAGGTCTGTGGTTTTGTGTAATTTATCCCTTTTTTTCCTTGTGTGCTTTCTCAAGAAATTTATCAAGCTTACTATTTACCTTAGCTTTTACAAATTTAACCCCTTTATCTTTACATGATATCGAGTCATCGTCAGTGACAAATCTGTTAGAAATAGGGTAAACATGATAATCGAGATGTTCAAAAAATATAATTAAAACTGACCTTTACACAAAAATTCTCAAAATCCGATAGAACATTCATCACCACATGTATTAAGCAAAAATTGAAATGTATTGATTACCTCAAAGCCCGATCAAATATTCATCTACCACCAAAAACTATAACAAAATAATACGGTAATCGAGATATAAAGCAATTCAATTAAACCTAACTTTTACACAAAAATCCTCAAAGTCCGGCAGAAAAACAACGTATAAAAATAACGTAGAAAAAAACGTATAAAAATAAAATAAAAACTACAACAAAATAATACGATAACCGAGATATTATATTACCTACCCGTGCCTAGTCAAGTGTACGTGCTTTGCACGTGGCTCAAGTTTTTATTTAAATGAATTATCATAAACAACCACACATCTAACCTAACATACTAACACTAAATAAAAAATAATCATGCTTCTAACATATGAGAAGATAATCAACTACTTAGAAATAATGCTGGACATATTTTTCGTGTAAATCTCTTATTATATATATATATATATATAT
>NW_025826579.1:0-6083 GCF_002878395.1 Capsicum annuum | reverse complement strand
CAACATATTACACTTGATGGGCACCTAAGTCTCTAAGGGGCCTTTTGGTCTTTTTGTATTTTATTTGTAACCTAGTATAAATAGAACATTGTAGGGCCTTTAGACATAGTTTATTGATGATGTTGTAAGTCTTAAGATATTGGAAAACACAATTCCTCTCTTCTCTTTGGAGGCAAAACCGAAACTAGGATACAACAATAGGGTGGATTCTATTTTGTTGTTGTTTGCTTGGAAATATTGATGCTTGGGGGGTGGATTTTGATCTTGTGTCCTTGTAAGAGATAGGTTTATTGTTGTGTGTAGTGTTAAGGGTCTAATATTTTCCATTCTTGGGTTCTTAAGATTATACCTTCATGTGGTCTAGCTTTCTATCCTTTTACCTTCTTGTAATCTTATTTATTGTTCGTGTTGTAATCTTGTGTTCTTGTTGTTATTGTTAAATCCGAATCCTGTGTCTTCATTTTTATCATCTTGTGTTAATCTTGTTCTTGTTGTTGTTTAGGTGTTAAAATATACATTGTATCTTGTATTCTTCTTGTTGATAGCGAATCCGAGAGTGGTCTCCATCTTGGTCCTCGGATCCTTAAGATTGTGGACTGATTTGGAGTTTGTTTTGTACCTTTCATTGTCATTCGTGTATCATTTGGTATCAAATAATGGCTTGATCTTGTTCCCACAAGATCAATCTTGGACTTATTAGTTGAAAAATAAAACAAAAAGTGTTCAAAAATGAAAATTTCAGAAAAAATAGCAATCAGTCCGTGTTGTGTTCTTGGCCGAAAAGTGTGTTCTTGTTGTGTGTTTGCCGAGGTTTTTACTTGTATTTGTTATCTCTAAGTGTTAGTTTTGTTCCTCACTAACACGTTGAGTCTATATCTAGATTTGAGCTTTAAAAATTGATGTTGTTGTTGTGAATATAAGACTTGGCCGAATTGTTGTTGAAACATTATTGTGGTGGACTGTTTTCGCCTTGTGGTCTTCATCTTGTTGTTGTTCTAAGCTTGGACACGTGGTATTTTTGCTCATTGGTGGCCTAAGAATCATTTTGTTGAAGTTGTAAGTTGTCTTGGCCAAGTGTTGAAGATATTGTATTGTGAAAATTGGAAGTTGGCCGGGTGAAAATTGTTGGTGTTCTGGGAGATTGTTGTTGGTTGTTCTTGGTGATTATTCATGTTGTTCATAGAGTTCTTCACAACCATCATAGCTTTTTAAAATAAAGTGAACCTTAGATCTATAAAGGTGAAGGGAAAAAGGTAAAGCTTTGTTAGTCTTGAAAGACTTACCATCACTCATCAACTAGTCAATCACTTCTCAACCACTTTCCAACAACTTTCCATGATTCAAGAATCCATGTTTTAAGGGTAGTACAAGTCTAGTCAAAAACATTTGAGTCTTGAATTTTGAATTGAAAAGAAGCTCCAAAGACTAGTTTGTATTTCCCTTCATTGAACAAGTTCCGCCAAAGGTCCCAAATTGAAAATTGACCAAGACTTGAACTTTTGAAATTAACAACTTGATAAAACCAAACCAATACGTGGCTGCCCCATCACGTTTTACTGTTCACACGACAAAATTTTAAGCTCAAATTTTGATATTTTAGTTTCATTGTGTTGTCTCTTTAGTTTTGTTTGTTGATTCCGTTACTAACGTACGAGCTAGTACTAGATTGTAAGTTAGTTTTGAAACCGTTCTTCGTGTTAACTTTCCTTTGTATGTCTTAATCCTTTGAGTCATTGTAACATCCTTGTGGTTTTTTTCCTTACTCTTTGGAGTCGTTTTTAATGTTGGATTCACCTCTCAACACCTCTCGGAGTACAAGAAAGCTTTCAATACTTGTGAGATTGAGTGTGAGGGATCCAAGAGACCCGAAATAAAAGAAAGAGTGGGGAAGTTTTGTATAACTAACGTGTTTTCTATTTTGTAGGTAACTTCTTTGCCACAATGGATACCATTTTGGCCCACCTTGATGCTATTGCCCGAGAAATAGCTTAGGCGAATGCGGGTCTTGCCACGAATATGTCTACTATACTTGAGAGGTTGGATCGAGTGGAAGTCGAAGGAATTCTCATGATTCTACTTCCGAAGCTTTACCTCAAGCATTCAATCCTCCAAGACCACCACCAAATGACATAGAAATGAGCCAAGCCACCAAATGTCCTCCAACTCTAGACCTACATAGGTCGATCCGTCCTCCATTCGATCAAGTCCAACAAAAAGGACTTGCAAATCCAAATCTCTCCCATCCAATCTCCATAACCGAAGCTCCACTTTACCAAATAAATCCTCTCAACAAAAACTCCAATTCACCAAAGACGACATATCCATGTAGAGGAGAATGGAAGAAAAGAACATGACGGATATGGAGTCTACGACGATGCTTGTATGATGGCATTAGACTTGTTTCGGATGAGATAGAAGACAAGGCTCAAGATGGAGAGGAATCCTAGATTCAAAATGAAGATGTTGGCCAAGACTTGTGTTAATGTTTTGTGGGCTGTTTTGAGTGGTTTATTTTAAAGTGGTTGATTGATCGAGGTAAAGCCGTGAATTTGTGGGCAAATTCCTCTCAAGATGGAGAGGATGATATGGGAATAATCACGTATATGGACTTATGGGAGTGCATTTTGGGTCCGAGACTTGGTGTGTGCAATTGAAGTGCAAAAGGGAACCTAAGTGCACTAAAAATCAGCCAACATATTACACTTGATGGGCACCTAAGTCTCTAAGGGGCCTTTTGGTCTTTTTGTATTTTATTTGTAACCTAGTATAAATAGAACATTGTGGGGATTTTAGACTTAGTTTATTGATGATGTTGTAAGTCTTAAGACATTGGAAAACACAAGTCCTCTCTTCTCTTTGAAGGCAAAACCGAAACTAGGATACAATAATAGGGTGGATTCTCTTTTATTGTTGTTTGCTTGGAAACATTGATGCTTGGGAGGTGGATTCCGATCTTGTATCTTTGTAAGAGATAGGTTTATTGTTGTGTGTAGTGTTAAGGGTCCAAGATTGTCCATTCTTGGCTTCTTAAGATTATACCTTCATGTGGTCTATCTATCTATCCTTTTACCTTCTTGTAATCTTGTTTGTTGTTTGTGTTGTAATCTTGTGTTCTTGTTGTTATTGTTACATCCAAATCTTGTGTCTTCTTTTTTATCATCTTGTGTTAATATTGTTCTTGTTCTTGTTGCTATTTTGGTGTTAAAATACACATTGTATCTTGTATTCTTCTTATTGATAACGAATCCGAGAGTGGTCTCTATCTTGGTCCTCGGATCCTTAAGATTGTGGACTGATTTGGAGTGTGTTTTATGCCTTCCGTTGTCATTCTTGTATCAAACATCAATCACTTTGGAAGTCATTCCTAAATCTTTTAGAGACGGAAAAAAGTTTCACTTAAAATGATCTAAAGGCTTAGACTACTAGGAAACTTTACGGGGTCTTATATGAACCCTTTGCATTCAGCCTACCTCACATGCATACCAGCTCATTCAATAGTACTGGCGCATTTGCGCTAAGCTGTTTTATACCATAGGTTTAAAAGTAAAAGCTCCAGAGCATCAGTAGTATTCTAGTACTCAGCAGGCAGAGTGAGCAGTGAGTCCTCATCCTTCGAGGACATGAGCGTTATCTTATTATTTCAGTACTTAGTTTATTTCAGTAGTTGGAGTTAGTTGGGGTCATGTCCCATCAACTCCTTATTCAGACAATTAGAGGATTTTCAGACTATCATGTTCAGTCAGTTTATTAGGTTTTTTGGGTATTTCATACCCCACACAGATGTTATATTTTATTAGATATTGTGTCTCAGCTTTGAACCTTACGGCCTTACAACCTTTATTTCCGCATTTACGCAGTACATTATGCAGTGTTAAGGTACAGATATCAGTCATGGGTTAGCTTGTGGTCCTTTAGGGTCATGAGCACCGTGTAGCATTTTGGGTACCATATTCGGGGCGTTACAGTATCGAATTTGGGCGAATTTGGTATCGATGGAAAACTTATTCAATTTCCACATAATGGGAGGCCTAAATCTGAAAAATTCCACACAAAATAAATATTCTTCATTTTGGAAGCTATTCCTTAACATTCCAGGAACGAGTTTAAGCTAGAAAAATTACGGGGTGTTACAAAAGGATAACAGTAAATCTAACATGCACACAGTAAAATAATAGTTCCAACAGACCATACATCTATTGCACCAAGTATGTTATTTGTTGCAATATATAACCGACCTATTGCAACGAATGAGTAAACTATTAGAAACAATGAAAATAGATCACTCATCAGTTGCACCATGTAGTTTATCTGTTGCAACATATAACCAACCTATTGCAATGGATAAGTAATTCGTTGGAAACAATAAAAATAGATAACTCATCTGTTCCACCGGGAAGGGTATCTATTGCAACATATAACCAACCTGTTACAACGGATGAGTAATTCACTGGAAACAATAAAAATAGATAATTGATTGGTGCAGCATATAACCAACCTGTTGCAACGGATGAGTAATCCATTGGAAACAATAAAAAATAGGCCACATAATTGTTGTAGCAGGTAGGTTATCTGTTGCAGTCTATAAGCAACCTATTACAGCGAATGAGTAATCCGTTCGAAATAATAAAAACAGGCCACACATATGTTGAAACAGATCACTCATCTGTTGTCAAATGAGTTATCTATTAGATCAATATTATTTAGATTTCTTTCAAATAGAAGAGTCACCTGTCTCTGTTTTGTTCATCTGTTGCATTAGATGTTTAATTTATTGCATCAAATAGTTAATCTGTTGCATCAGATGGTTAATCTGTTAGTTCAGATGGGTAATCTGTTTCATCAGATGGTTAATCTTTTGCGTCAGATGGTTCATCTGTTGCAACACTATTTTTATCAAGAAAAATAACAAATCAACCCAATAACACCAACACAACAAACACACTAAGAACATCAACGGTGACCAAAAATCACCAATAAATCGAATCAAAAGGTCAACAACAAGAACTATAATAACAATAAAAAGTTATATTTCACACCGAAAAGAGTATAGAAGAAATGCCAGAAATTAGGGTTTTATTCGGTCCACGTTTTAAATTTAAGAAAGAAATATTAAAATTGTTAACCAATACTAGAAGAGAAGTTGGCTCAAGTTCATCTGTTTCTTCATAACTAAAAAGACATAATTTTTTACCTATGAAAGAAGAAATGGGATGATGAAGAACTCAAACTTGTTGCCGCCGGATAATTCTTCACATCGATTGATGGTTGAAAGTCAAAAAGGAACTCGCTCGACTATTTGTCGCCGGAGGTTGAAGTCGTAAGGGATTGAAGGGAGAAATTTTGCAAAACTGTTGGTTGGGAGAGAGTTGAGATAAGTTGTCAAGACAGAGAGGAGAGAGACGGTCGATGATTTGGAGAGGAAAGGATTGTGGGTTGATTTGTATTTTTGAAAAGATTAGAAAGTTTAAAAAATATTAATCAAGTCCACAATTAACTTAATCAAGTTTCCTAATTATGTTTGACCCTTTAAGTTGGTCAATGTCACCAATCCTTCATTCAAGACTTAAAAGACACATTTCCTTCAATTTTCTCTACTTTCTAAGCCAATGAGAAAAAACTTTTAGATGAAAAAAGATTTTCGCATATTATTTTTGTTGGCATGCAAATGACTAGGACAAAAGATAACATAATCAAAGAAAGAGAAATACCTCAAAACATTACTGAAGAATAACTGCAAACACATACCTCTAATGAGTAGTTATTTAAGCATCTTGTTATATCATAATGTATCCTTACCTAAAATTTTGAGATTTGTGTTGATAACGTATTCTAAAACTAAGACAAAAAATAAAAAATATGAACAATAAAGTAGACAATGTTAGCCCATATGTTATTGGGCCTTTAGTTTATGGACCTTTAGGTTATTGGCTATGTATATATAGCCTACTTTTGTTTAGTTAGTTTCAGGCTTTTTCAGATTATATTGTAAACCTTAGCCTTTCTTCCTTTCAATAAAGTTCTATTAACATGGTATCAAAGCTAGTTCGATCCATGTCCTTTGATTTGTTGGTTGAAGATTTTGT
>NW_025826578.1:0-1393 GCF_002878395.1 Capsicum annuum | reverse complement strand
CTGGAAAATGGGACATTACTTTCATAAAATGAAATCTTTCTTTATTATAATATTTGTTTGATATATTTTGTTCTAGTTTTGATTTTGATTTCAGGAGCCCTCCTGAAGAACAGAGTGATGGGATTGTAAGTCAGGAGCCCACCTGAAGAACAGGGTGATGAATATTGAAAGTCAGGAGCCCGGCTGAAGAACAGAGTGAGGAAGTTGAAAGCCAAGCAACAAGGTAAAGAAATCAAAAGTAAAAAAATAGCAAGTCAGGAGCCCACCCGAAGCACAGGGCAAATAAATGAAAAGTCAAGCAACAAGGTGAAGAAGTTAAAAGTCAAGCTACAAGGTGAAGAAATTGAAAGTTAACAAATTAAAAAATAGCAAGTCAGGAGCCCACCTGAAGAACAGGGTGAGGAAATTGAAAGTCAAGCAACAAGTTGAAGAAATTGGAAGTTAGGAGCCCGCCTAAAGAATAGGGTGATGAAACTCAAAGCCAAGAGACCAAAAAAGGGTTGCATAGATAGGATTTTCTAATTTCATTTATGTTTTAACTTGTAATTATTATTTTGTTGTAATGATAGAGATGCGGACCAGAACCTCGATTGAACCTCACTCTACTCTCCAATTTGGTATAGTCCTTCTCTTTCCAATCCTTTGAGATACTCGTCACTCGATTCCCTCATAATTTGGGTAGGTAGGAGTGTACTAAGTCAAGATGTGGTTGTCCTTCTTCCTTCTATTTCTTCGTTTGAATAATGATCGGGACAAAATTCTGTCTCATTGTCTACTTCTTTGTATGAAAACACTCTATATTTACATTCAAAGGGGACATGTTGTAGACACCTAATTTTGTCCTTTTCGAAGTCTAATTTTATTCATTTTAGCTAATCTTACCACACACCCCAACTCCATTCCATAATTTCCCATAAAAGAACAAAAATAACAAACTCCCTAACAAATTTTATCTTGTTTTAATCATCCTAACAAATTTTATCCTAACTAACTCACCCTACCCACCTAACCTACACCCTACACTTTTACACCACCCACGTGACCCTTTCACATTTTTTTTCAACAAAGAAAAGGAGCATATTCACCTCTGTATGCTAAATCTAGAACTTACCTGGTTAGTCTTGCCATGATCTCGGGATAGCAGTCAGGACAGGATCATAGGCCGTCATTGATTAACTGACTTTTAGCCTAAATATCCTTCCCTGTATGCATAACACCAGTTTGATCCCTATTTAGAGCCTAGTTTGACCATTTATTTTGTGTGGCACCTTTCACCTTATTATTTATGCCTTAATAAACATATTTACCCCTAGGATTCCTTGGACACTAAGCACTTTGATTTAGGCAAACAACCTAAGTTAAGGGTAGCTATCTTAGAGGTGCATAGTGTAAG
>NW_025826577.1:0-4408 GCF_002878395.1 Capsicum annuum | reverse complement strand
TCTATTAAATTCGTAAGGTTAAGTTTAGGGGTGTGTAAGGAGTGCCAAAAGATTTAATTGCCCTCAAAATAACCCAAAAACGGAGTGTTTAAGTCACTTGAAACCATAAGATATGCGCCGCATATGATATCGCATATATTTACATAGGAGCCGCATATTATATCACCTATATTTACATAGGCGCCGCATATGATTTCGCATATGCTTTCCAGTGGCCATGTGCGATTGGTTAGGCGACGCACTCTACTTCGCAAAGCCATAACTCCTAGCTCGGGTGTCGGATTTTTGTGAAATTGGTATCGTTGGAAAGCTAATTCGATTATCTATCATTTTGTTGGTAGAAATATGTAGAAATATCACATATTTATCAAGTTATGTTCATTAAAAGATGACCCTTGTGAATTCAAATACTAAAACTTAATGGATTTCAAAACTCTTAGCTTGTACTACCTTAAGTGACTCATACAACTACACTTAACACATCATAAGATCTCTTATAACTAGGGTACTCTTGGTAATTTAGGAACCCAAATATAGCTTACAAAATTAGGGTTTTCACATAAATGAACAACGGTTCATTTTCTAGCTTAGGAAAGTGCGGGGCATTCAGTGTTCCAGATCAGCAGTAGTATTCCAGTCGCAGAGTTGCAGTGATTCCTCATCCATTTGAAGACGATACTATTTTATTTCATTTATTATTTTAGTTCAGTTTTGCTATACGGTGTTAGTTGGAGACATATTCCTTCAACTCCTTACTCAGGCAGTATTTAGAGGCTTTCAGATTTAGTTTAGATTTGATTCAGACTTCAGTTGTTTTTTGGGTATTTTCCACCCATATGGATTTATGTTTGTTAGATATTTTATTCAGTTAAACCTTATAGCCTATTGTTTATGTTTTTTTGCATTATTATGTCATATGTTGCAGTGTACAGGTACAGATATCAGTCATGGGTTAGCTTGTGGTCCTTCAGGGTCATAAGCACCTGTAGTATTCTGGTTCAAAAAATCGGGGTGTTACAAAGGGACGCCTTGAAAAATGAAGAGTTGCATAATTACTTACTATACACCAAATTAGTGTCAGGTAGCAAAGAGGAGAAGGATGAAAAGATACGTACATCAATAATACCAAGTATTAATTAAAGAAACTTTTACACACAATTGAGAAAGGAAAGAAATTTTCTAAAAAGGTTTTGCAATATTACCAAGAGATTTTCTTAAAAAGAAAAATCTTTCTTCCAATAATTCTTTTCTAAAATATTTGATTATTGAAATTCAATACTAACAAAGTTATATTAATATCATCTTTTAAAATATGATGTTTAATAAGATGATGCTTAATACCAATATTCTCTGCTAGATAGAATTATCACACAAATTTTTCACAGGTTTAAAAGAAATGTTGTGCTCACTGAGCTGATAAATCATTCAAAGCAATTGTGCAAAACATAGACTAATAGAATTCTATTCAAACTCAGTAGTGAAAGGGAAATTCAATTTCATTTCTTACTACTTTAAGATATGAGAGAATTTCCTATAAGTTGGCATAAGCCACTAATGATTTTTCTATCATCATTATCACCTGCATAATTTGCATCTAAAAAAATTTTTAGTAAAAAATATTTGATTTAGGATAACAAATTCCAAGGGACACGGTTTGAATCAAATATCTAGAAATTTTTAACAACAGTCAAATAGGACTCCTTAGGATCTGACTGGTATCTAGCACATTTGTAAATACTGGTAGTAAGATAAAGAAAGAAGAGATCTAACAATACCATGATATATTATTTCATCAATATTCTTCCATCATCATCAGATGCAAGCCAACATATAGGGCTCATAGAAGTGCCAGAAGATTTGGCATCCTTCAGTCCAAAGATTCCTTCAGTTCACCAATATATTTGAAGCCCCACAAAGAATGTTTAACTCTCCCATCATGCTTGTTTCAAATCACTTTGCATTAACTCAGAAAAATCCTTACATAATATAGCATTAGTACTTCTAAAGATAATGTCATAAACATAAATTTGAATAATCTGATTTCCAGAATAAGTTTTTTTTGATAAAAATGTTGTATCAATTTTTCCCCTTGAAAAGTTACAATCAATTAGAAAATTGCTCAGTCTATCATACTAAGTTTGAGAAGCTTGTTTTAAATTATAGAAAGCTTTTGAGAGCTTAAAAGCATGATATGGAAATTTTAGGTTTTCAAAATCTAGGGATTGTTATACAAAAACTTGTTCATCAATGAATCCATGTAAAAAAAACTTTTGGCATCCATTTAAAATAACTTGAAACCTTTATAAGTAGAAAAGCCTTGCAACGGTGCAAAAGTTTCATCATAGTCGACTCCCTCTTGTTGTGAATAGCCTTGAGCAACTAGATTAGCTTTATTTTGCATAACTTTACCTGATATATCCATTTTATTTTTGAAAACCCATTTGATTTCAATGATTGAAGAACTCCCTCGTTTTGGAATAAGAGTTCACACATTATTTATATCAAATTGCTTAAGTTCTTCTTCCACTGCTTTGACCCAATTGTCATCTTCTAAGGTCCCATTGACTTTCTTTGGTTCAAGTTGAGATATGAGGGATACTTTGCATTTCTTTTACTGGAAGCCCTTGTTCTAATAACTTCAATTAGATCACTAATTATAAACTTCTTTGGATAATAAGGTTCACTTCTCAATTTATTTAGAATCATTCCAAGTACAAATAGATCATTTGAGGTAGCAACAAGCTGATCAGTCTCAATAACAGTTGACTTTGAAATAGAGTCATCTTTAATGAAAGAGGATTTATGTTATTTTACCTATTCAATCTCATCATCTATAGAACTAACATTTTCACAATATCGTTGGTATCATCAAAAACAACATGCAAAGATTCTTCAATACAAAGAGTGTTTATTGAAAACTATATAAGATCTACTACAATTAGGTATCTCATAAAAAACCTTCATCACTTTATGGATCAAACTTACCAATATTGTCTTTTTCGTTATTATGAACAAAGCATTTGGATCCAAATGCATGAAAGCACCCAATGTTGTTCCAAAGTGATGCAAGTATAAGGCCCTTAAAACCTTTTACAAGGAGCCAAGCTAAGGAACTTCAACAACTGCAAGCTTTGTTTATGCACTTGAATGCTTGTGAAGGGGTTGTAGATTCGGCCAAGAAAGGGAATGCCTTGATTTTTGAAGAAAGGACTTGAAGAGTTACATTCTACAAAGGGACGATAGACTTGCACTTTGAAAGCCAACACTCCAAAGGCGCCTCCTCCCTTTAGTTCATTTAAGGGTAGTTTCGTCATTTGGCATGTAATAGTATAAATAGACCATTTTGCTTGTATTTTTATTAGACTTTTGATGACACTTGACATTACTCTTATATTGTAGTTTTAGTCTTGTAGTTGAGAGGTAGAATCCAAAAATAGGTCCTTTGATATTTGAAGTTAGGGTTTCACTTGTCTTGGATAATTTGGCAAGAAAGGTGCACTTGAGGACGAGTGTTTCCTTTGGGTCACCTAAGAGGGAGGTTTGAGCTTCCATTAGTGAGGTGTGATTGAAGGTTTGATACATCTTCATTTGTTAATCATATAGTGGAAGTAAGGGTCTCTCTACTATCTTTATGTTTATGCAATTCTTCTTCTTTATCTCCTTCTAGTGTGTTGATTTTTCCTTTGTTTACTTGCTGATTTTTGTATTCTTCTGTCAATTTCGTGTGTTCATAGCCATTTAGGCTATCATTTGGTATCAAAGCCTTGGTTATAGTTGTTCCAACATTCCTAAATCTTGGTTTTAGTATTCTTATTTAGAAAATCTCAACAAAAAAAAGTCAAAAATCAGAAAATACAAAAAAATGGTGTCTAGTGTTGTCTTGTGTTAGATCCAAATTTAGAGTCTTAGATCTACAAGATTTTTACTTTGTTTTGAAGGTTTCTTGTGTTAGATTCTTGTTCTCTAACACCAACGGTGTCTAGATATAATTTTAGAGTGAAGTTTTGGTTGAATTTGAGATAGATCCACTATTGTTGTGCTTTGTTTGAAACTTTTGAGGTGGGATCTCATTTTTGGAAATCTTTTTTTTTTGGAATTTTGTGGCTGATTTTATGTTGGTTGTGTTT
The DNA here is from genome assembly GCF_002878395.1 of Capsicum annuum. Classification (NCBI taxonomy): domain Eukaryota; kingdom Viridiplantae; phylum Streptophyta; class Magnoliopsida; order Solanales; family Solanaceae; genus Capsicum; species Capsicum annuum. The sequence continues at coordinate 281 of NW_025826577.1, read as the reverse complement.
GTCTTGGCCTAAGGAACCTAGGTCTAAAAGAAAATTCAGATTTGGAGTTCATTTGCTTGTTGGTCAAACTTGGTCAACACTTGAATATTCATATTGTTCATGCATGATCTTCATATCTTAGTGAAGAAGAATATTCAAAGTGTTTGTTTGATCCAAAATAAGTGAAGAAAGAGAGTGTGCTTGTTGTTTGTCTAAGAATATTCCCTAGTATATTCCTAATCCATCCAAAAGAAGGGGGCACTAAAGGACAAATCAAGTACACTTGTAATTAATTGGGGGGG
>NW_025826576.1:171189-177837 GCF_002878395.1 Capsicum annuum | reverse complement strand
AGGAGTGTTGGTAGGTTGTAAAGACCTGAACTTTACTAAATGAATCTCATATAAAGAGACTTACGTTATGAATTCCTAGATAGAGGATTGCCCTAATATCTGTTTGAGCTTTAACAACGGAATTAGATAGATGGAACAACGGCAGTGAAAGGAATCTGGATAAAAAATCACAATGGTAGAAACTGCTTAAAGTAGATGAGTTGTAGAAAGTCCTTGAAAGATTAGTGTTTGAGAAGATATACAGTAGACCTGTGTGTTTAACAGCGAAAAGGGAAGATTGTTGGGGCATTGTCAAGGTGTTTCTGTTTTTTAAAGAAACAACTCGTCTATAGGGGGAGAATAATTTTGCTAAAATCAAATCTGTGAATGTTAGTTGAATGGGAATCAACTCTAATAATGACAGATAAGACGGAAAGAAGGAAATTCAATAGATACGTTAATTTTAACTTACAATTCCCTACCAAGGTAGTTGTCATTGTTGATGGAGTCCTATTTACGGAGGCGGAGAGCATTGGCAGAATAGAAAGTATAATATATGGGCTAAGTGTTAGAATTAGTGACGTTGGATGAGAATTACAATTGGAAGGACTCTGAAAATCGAAGATGGTCATATCTCCAGCCTTCCTCTTAAGCATATCCTTATACTTCACGATTCTAGGCCCCTCTGTAAACTGATATCTAGTCTGCTTATCAAAATAATTTATGTTGAAAATCTCGCCTCAGCGGGCTTGTTAAGACCTTGGCAAACATGAAGTTTCTTTCATCAATATATACTATCACTTCCTCATTGTCAAATTAAATTAAAGACTCCAGATCAAGCCGGCGAACATTTGTTTCCCCATGAACATCATTCCAGCAGAACATGCTGGAGATTTGATGTCCAAAAACAGAATGCAACAATTAACAGTGAAGAGCATGGGTTGATTCAAAAGTAAGTTTGTTTGGTTAAGGAGGAGTAACAGGGCATACCATTTGGCGTCAGTCAAGATTGTGAGAGTTGGAGGTAAGAATCTTCCCTAGCGTGATGTCCTAGGGCTGGAAACTTGCCTGTTATGGTTTACATTAGCGGTGCTGCTTCTTGTGATTGTTGGAGGTGACGCTTCGCTTGTAGGCTTTAGGTTGTAGCGTGTGTCTATTTTTATTTTATTTTATTTTAATTTAATTTAATATATAAAGTTTGGTTTTTTTAAGTTGGAGGTAGTTTAGTAATTTCACTTTAAGTTTTTTTAGTTGGTACTTTTAAGGTTGTGTGTATATATATATAAAAAAATCAATAGGGAAAATGATGAAAAAATATATCATAAAATGTTGGTTAAAGTTTATATTCTTTTGACTTTGAAAAGGGGAATTAAGACCAGTATTTTGGAACAGTGGGAATATTGAAGGGGAAAGGACAGAAATGGAACTGTAGATCAAACTATTTATATGAAAATGGTCATGAAATTTAAATTTCATTTTCTAGCCATTTCATTTTGCTAACTTGTTCTATACAGTTTCTATACACCTTCTATACAGTTTCTATACATATCTAATATATATAAATATTTATACAAAAATTATACAGTTTTGATACACAGTTTATACAATAATTGTATATTTTTTTTTTACACATTTTATACAACAATTATATAATTTTTATAGACTTTCTATATATATATTTTATACATATACATATTTGATAGAACTATACAATTCCTATACATATATCTTATATAGATATATATTCTATATAACAATTATACCGCTTTTATATAATTATATTTAATGATTATTTCTAAAAATTTAAAAAAAAGAAGAGCTTTTTTTCATTTAAAAAAGTTATAGCAAAAAAAAAAATACTCAAATGTTTTTAAAAGGGCTGAATGACCCAAGTTGAAAATTGTATTGTATATAAACTGTATCAGTATTTGTAAATGGACTGTATCTGAACTAGGCCAAAATGACCCAAATTAAGAAATGACTATAAAATGAAAATAATATGCCCTAGTGGACACTTTTTGACACAATCTCAAACTTTGGCTTTTTATTTTAAAAGGTGCTATACAGTATCCTTTTCCCAGTATTGAATTGAGATCACTATTTTGGAACAGTGGGAATATTGACTTTCATTCAGTAGTTTGCCAAACTATAGACTTGAAGAAAATTGAATATACATAATTCAAATCCTATGTTTCTTGGGGTTTTGGGCTATGGTGACAAAAAAGTTTTAAAATGAGGTGTAGGTGACACAAGTCTTAATAATTGGGTGGAGGTGACAATTACTTAATTATGGATTAAGAAGGTTTGAAAAATTTTAAAATAACCCACAACTTTTTAAATTTACACTTTGATCCGAATGTTAGTTAATATAATGGGAAACAAATGGAAAAAAGGCGTGCATTTCTCTCTCCTCATCCATTATTATTTTCTCTCTCTTCGCGCTATTTGTTGCTCATTGTTGTTGCTGCTTTATTCATCATCTTCTGATTCATTATCATCTTCATATTCTTCTTGTTGACCATTGTTGTTGTTGTTATTACCGCAATTGCTGCTCTTTGAGAGGAGATTTTGGTAACATAAGAGCAATCAATTTAAACAAATCCATCATCTGTGGCACCAAATAGATGTTCTGTTGCAATAATAGATTTGTGTTGGATTCATGATTATAGTTCTAGGTGTCCGTAATATGAATCACATAGATGAGTATTCTGTTGCAACGGATTAATAATCTGTTGCGCCAGATTAGTTGTCTGTTTTAACAGATTAATAATCTGTTGTACCAAATTACTAATCTATTGCAACAAATAAATAATCTGTTGCACCAGATTAGTTGTCTGTTGCAATAGACAAGTAATTCGTCTGTTGCAACAGATAATTATTCTATTGCAATACATGAAGAATCGGTTTCGAACAACAAAATACAGCTCCTGTCACAAACCCAACAAATAACTCATATATTGATCTCTTGCTATTGATACTGGATTCAAATTATTGTTATTGATACTGGATTCAAATTATTCCTTGATGGTAGACATGTCATTTGTTGAGAAAAAGAATAGACAACATGAAAATTAAATAAGAATTAAAATGTCAAATGCATTGAACATAAATTTTTTATCAAACAAAAAAAATAAAAATAAATAGGTAAAAGAAAAGAAAATGCTTAATTATTATTATCATCATTATTATCTGTATGGCCAGCCAGCTAATCTTCAACCGGCAGCAGCAATGCCCTCCCCAGTCTGCGGATCTCCCGCAGAATCCTTACCCTGACATCAGCCAACTCCCACTGCAGATCATGAATCTCCTTCTGTAGTTCCCACATGGTGTCTCATAAAATAGCGATATTCCACACTGGATCAGCCATATCTAGAGAAAACGCATAAGTTGACAAAACACACACGTAAAAATAAAAGTAAAGAAAAAAAGAATTTGAACGTAATACAACGTATATTTACACAAAAATTGAAATATTTTTTTTATTATAGTTCTATATTTGATTTTATATCATATATATCTCTCATTATATATTTATTTTAAAATTTTTTAATGGAATGGTTAGTTATAATTAATGAGACATTCCTCCGCTTTCAGGCGAAAGTGAAGATAAAAAATAAGAATCGATCGTTCAGGTATTTCAAATTGAATGGCAAAATGATAGGAAGAGGGACATATAGAGAACTTACCAAAGATAGGAAAAAGCTATCAAGTCCTTGAAGAGAAAGTAGTTGAAGATGTAACAAGAGCAAGGAATAAATAGAATGTAGTAAAATGAACGATTGAGTAGGAAGAATCTATTTATAGAGGATTGAACTTGAATGTGTTAGGTAAAAGGTCGCAACTATTCACCTTCATTTATTAATGATATTTCTTGCTTACTGTGAAAAGTTATGACTTGATTAAATTAAGCAATATTGTGATAAGTCATGACTTTTCAGCTTATTATTATTAATAACTAGTTCTTTCTAGGAACCATTTTTATATTGAGTTGTGACAACATATTATATATCTGTTACATCAGATAACTCATCTGTGACAACAGATATTTGCAACAAATAGATAACCTGTTGCATCAGATAATATATTTATTGCAACATATAATCTATATATCTTTTTTTTTTATAACTTATCATCATGACATTCAAATTTTCTGACTTTTTAATTAACTATTCACCTCCATTTATTAATGACATTCTTGATTACTGAAAAAAGTTATGACTTAATTAAATTAAGCAATATTGCGATAAGTCATGACTTTCCAGGAACCGTTTTTATACCGAGTTGTGAAAATAGATTATATATCTGTTGCATCAGATAACTCATCTGTGACAACAGATATATTATCTGTTACAAAAAATAGATAACCTATTGCATCAAATAATATATTTGTTGCAACATATAATCTATATCTTTTCCTAAAAAAAATTATCATCATGACATCAAAATTTTCTGACTTTTTAATTATATAAATTAATACAACAGATTTAAAGGCGCATCTGTTCACCTCCATTTATTAATGACATTCTTAATTACTATAATAAGTTATGACTTAATTAAATTAAGCAATATTGTGATAAGTCATGACTTTTCAGCTTATTATTATTAATAATTAGTTCTTTCCAGAAATCGTTTTTATACTAAGTTGTGACAACAGATTATATATCTGTTGCATCAGATAATTCATCTGTGACAACAGATATATCATCCGTTGCAATAATAGATAACCTGTTGCATCAGGTAATATATCTGTTGCAATATATAATCTATCTTGTTTTCAAAAAAAAAAAAATAATTATCATCATATCATTAATCCAAATTTGCTGACCTTTTTATTATATAAATTAATAAAACAGATTTAAAAATAAGAATATTTTTATGAGATTTTTATAGTTTAAATTGTGTTTTATCATTTATTTCCTTATTGTTTTCTATGAAAAAAATGATTTAACTAAATCAAGATGATAAGTTTTTTATTATTGTGAAAAGTCATGACTTTTAAGACACTTGATTTTCAATAACCATTTCTTTAATAAAATAATAACCATCATTTTTATGGAGTTATGGCAACGGATTGTATATCTGTTGCATCAGATAGCTCATCTATTGCAACAAATCGACCATCCGTTTTAGGAGTCTTTATGATTTCTTCAACAACTCATTCATCAGTCGCAACAGATGAGGAATTTGATGCATCAGCAGCGTTGTTTATTTTTGTTTGTTGAATGTGTTTAGACAAAAAGTCACGGTCACGACTATTCACCTTTTCCTTAACAATCATCATATAATCCAATGATGTGACTTCTTTTTAAATTAAATAATCTTTCTTTTATGGTTATAAATTATGTATATCATTTAGTTCCTTATTGTTTATTAACGAATTATTTTTAGGAGTGTCATGACTTTTCACCACCCACCCTCTATTGCCATGAGTGCTCAATGCCTACCTCCAACTGTCAAAATATTGAGAATATGGAATAAATAGAATGATAATTAAATATTAAATAAGAATTAAAAATTCAGAGTCGACCAAACCAAACCAATACATATGCTAAAAGAAAGAAAAAACATAACCTAATTATTATTACTACTATTATTATTAGCATTACTATTATTATTATTATTATTATTATTGTTGTTGTTGTTGTTGTTGTTGTTGTTGTTGTTGTTGTTGTTGTTGTTGTTGTTGTTGTTATAACTATTATTATTGTCAACCGAACAATTTTTATCTGGCAGCAGCAGAGCCGCCCTCCTCAGCCTTGCTCCAAAGTCGGCCAAATCCCTAATCAAACTACCTTTGAAGTTCCCGCAAGGACTCTATATGAATCTTCTTGGATGAATCTGGATAAGTCATATTTGTACTGTAAGTGTAGTATAATGAACGGATGAGAGAAAGAGAGAGAGAGAGAGTAAGGAAAGGAGGTCAGAGGGATCTATTTATAAATGATTGAATTGGAAGGGGTGACTAATAGCCAAACAAGAAGCCACAACTGTTCATATATCCCTTAATTAAATAAAACTGGTGACTTTTTGAATATATAAATAAAAAAATAAATCTAAATACAACATTTTATCCTTTTTATTGTATTTTGGAAAGAAAGGAAAATTGCTTTAAAATAAATCTAACAGTTGGGTATTCTGTTGCAAAATTTAATCCATCTGTCAGATAACTTACAACATATTGACAATCTATTGCAATAGATAGATATATCAATTTTGCTTTTTCAATAGATGTGGCATCTGTTGCAACTTGCTAGTCATCTATTTTTTCAATTTAAGACATAGATGGGCTAGGAAGAATAAGGTGCATGCAGATGGATCCACTATCATGTGTGTGAGTTAAGAAGTATTACTGATAAGGTCATCGGGACAACACACAAAGTATAATATTTTTATGAATGCAGTTTTTAACCTATTAGGCACTGATCATTCAAACAAGATCCTGCATTGTAAAGTTTGATAGGTTTGAATTGACAAGGTTGAGCGCCTCATGAAGATAGTGCAGATACCCTGTTACGAATTACTGATGGTTGTTGCACGTGTTTATGTGTGTCAAGTTTTGAGAAGGGATCCATATTTGGTGTTATTGCAGAGAACCAATAGCGATTGGACTTAACTTTAAGTGTGCATTAGACTCTGAGTGTTGACACCTAATTTTTGCCCTCCACGACT
>NW_025826576.1:128750-168189 GCF_002878395.1 Capsicum annuum | reverse complement strand
TGAATGAATGAGCTCATAGGTTCAACTACAACTTCAACTGAGTCTTTGCAATTGGCGTTGGTATTGCATTCATCCCGACCCAATCGTCGATTGATCTCATTAACTTAATGTTGGGATTAACATTACCTACATTGATTTAGGTGGAAGTAAGGATGAATGAATGAGCTCATAGGATCAACTACAACTTCAATTGAGTCTTTTCAATTGATCTTGGTATTGCGTTCATCCCGACCCAGGTCGTCGATCGATCATACTGAGTTGAAAATCGCTCTCATTAACTTAATATTTTAAAAACTAGTACTCCCTCAATTTCATTTTAGTTGACCTTTTTTCTAAAACTATTTGTTTTAATTTAATTGTCCCTTTGATGAAATCAAGAGGATTTTATTATGTTCTTCCAAAATTACCCTTAACATTAAATGATTAAACAAAGTGTATTTACTCAAATTCATATTTTCAATGCATAATTAATAGGGTTATTTTATTAAAATAAGCCTCTATTAAATAATTTTTTAAGGGGTGTGCCAAGTCAATAAGGGTCAGCTAAAATGGAACGGAGGGAGTATATCTTTTGAAAATTTTAAAAATAATTAAGATCAATTCGAACCAAATTAACAATTTCAAAAATTGTCATTCTTTTCCAAAATTACAAATCAACCCATACAAATCATCCATTTGCGGGAAAAACTTTTCCTCATTTCAAATCTCAAGTTTTCGCTCCTCCCCCGCCCCTCTCTCTCTCTCTCTCAACAATACAGACAACAACTACCAATATATTGCTCAACCCTTCAAAATAGAGAAATCAATTTTCTTCCCATTTCCGACCACATAGTTGTGATTTTCAACTTCATTCTTGCTTGTATCCATCATTTTCTTTGTCTTCATAGGTAACAAAGTTCGAGACGATTCCTATATTTTTTCTTTATTCTAAAAATTAGGGCTTTTTAGTTAATGATGAAAAAGAAGACTTTTAGTTGTATTATCTGCGAGAATGGGTTAACAATTTTGTGTTTTGATGCTAAAAAAGTAGGAAGCACCCGAGAAAACTCTAGTTTTTGTCTCTGTGTTTTGTTGACTGTCATGGTATTGTTGGATGGTGTTTGTGGTGTTGTTGGTGGATGTTTTTGTTGGTGTCGGTATTTGTGTTTATGGTGGTGGTGTCGGTGGTCTTAGTATTGGTATTGGTGGCATTGGTGGTGGTCTTGGTGGCATTGGTTGTGGTGTTGGTGGTCCATCTATCTCAATAGGTGAAATATCTGTTGGGAGATATTAAATAGGTCTTCAAGCAGATTCTCCATCTATTCCAACTGATGACTTATCCGTTGGAATATTTGTTTTTTGTAATGTGGCATAGAATAATTTTTTGAAATTTGTCTTAGCTTTTTTTTTAAAAAAAATTATGTAGACATCAAATGTAATGTATTTTTTTTCTATTGTTTGTAGTTAAAAGATGTCTCCTAAAGGAAAAGAAACTGAAAGTGGATCAACTTCTGACCACCCAACAAAATTGGCTAGAGTACAGATAGATTCGGAGGAACTTCCTGAACAATCTCAATTGGGGCAAAATGAAGTCGAGGAAAGTGATAACTCCTCCTCACCAATGGAGCGTAAAATAATATCGAAATCCCAGCATGATTTAGTCAAAACCATTAGTATCGACAGGTTTTGAGTTGCGATGCCGATGGATAGCCCTAACAAAGTAATTGGTGATCTTGTATTTAAATGTCAGTTGGGGAAATGTTTTAATGAATTAAGGAGAATTATGAAGAATGAAAATATAAACAAACTTTTTAACAGAAGCTGCTTTGTATACTTTCTCGAGCTACCTAAGGACCGCACTCTCCATTTCCCAATGAGTGCTCTTCTTAAGCTTAGGATCAAGTATGCGGGGGATGATAAAGATCCAAAGGAGGGAAAAAAATATGGATGAAATCTGGATCAACTACTGTGACATGTCGGTTTGTTTTGGGTTGAAAGAGTTTTCCCTAGTGACGGGCTTGAGATGCGATCGTCCAGAAGAACCTTTCATCAAGGAAATACCCCACAAAGGGTCCAAAAAATGCAAGTGAAAAAAGATGGGTTGTTGGGTTTTGTTGTACGTAGTAGCTACAAAGCGGCGAGTTTGATGGAAGATCTGGAGGATAAAGACATACCAAAGCACCGCATGGAGAAATTATGCTTAGTTTGGTTTGTCCATTCTGTTTTATTTGCAAGAGACATCAGGAAAGTCATAGAAGATGATTTGTTAGAGCTTTCTGATGATTTTGACAAATTCAATGACTATCCTTGAGGATATGACAACTACTACTTGACTGTCGAATATTTACTGACAAAGCTATCCACAGGGACGATCATATTATATGGCTTTTCCTAGGCTTTCATGGTAAAATTGATCACTATTTTTACTCGTCCATTAATTTATAATGACTATATATTTATTATGACTTTTTTTTACTTGCTTCATGTTTACATTTTTCAGGCTTGGGCATGTGAAGCCATTACTTCCCTCCGAAAGCAGTTTAAGGATTACCCGGATGAGGTTTATCATCCAAGGATCCTTATGTGGTTGGCGGCTTAAATGGGAGGCAAAAAAATATTAAGCAGCAGGACGCTGATCTATTTAACCCTTCGGATGATGCAGTATGGCTTTTTTCAACTAAAATAATTTACGTCAAAGAAAGATATTGAAACGGATGTTCCATCTGTTGCAACAGTGGTTCATTTGTTGCAACAGATTACCCGTCAACTGCATCTGGTGCAATATATGGGTAATCTATTGTGACAAACGGTCCATATTTCACAACAAATTAACCATCTGTTGCTTTGGTTATCTGAACCCAACTTAATGGATTGATGTAAATTATGCAACAAATGTATAATCTGATGCAACATATTGTCAATCTGTTGTGACATATAGATAAGCTGTTGCGACATCTAGATCATCTGTTGCATAAGTTGGCTGTGTTAACATCCATGTAACCCAACTGACTGCAAATTATTGTTATATGATTTAAATGTCTCATATCTTTTTTTATAGGTTGTGCATCCTTGGATTGTGCCTACCGATGATAAGCTGGGGATGACTTATTTTCTTACTCTGGTCTTGTTGATACAAAAGAAGACCTAACAGTGGATTTAATAAAGAAGAAATTGGTTGGATCAACATCCATAAGAAGAGCAGTTAGGCAAGGTCTTCCTAATGCTGAAGCTTTTCACAACCAACCTCAAACTGTAATAGATTCGGGTGCTTCTTCTGGGGGTGTTGATGGTGGAGTTGTTTGTGACGGTGACAGCCATCGTGCTGTTGCTAGTCATGATTATAAGCATTCTCAGCAAAAAATAAATACTTTTGAAAACATCCCTTGCACAGGTCCCTCTCACCCCTACACCAGTCCCTTCCACCCTTACAGTGGTCCCTCTAACCCCTCCTCACCCTCATGTTCTCATTGCAAATGCAAAGTGTGCAATGATAGAGAGGATAAAATCCTTGAAAACCTAGAGGCCATTCCTGAAGTTGCCGAGGATTTGAAATCCAGGAGGGATGTCATACATCCATCGTGGTGAGGGAGTCATGCACTCCTACAATGGCGATTAGGAGAAAGAGAAGAAAAACTTGACAAATTCTCTCTGTTAAGAAAAAAACAAAAGCTGCAACTCCTCCCGCTCCAAGAGTCATTGATGTTCAAGGGCCGCTAAAAAAGGTGGACATATTTGTGGCACTTGGCAAGGAGAAGGGGGAGGCATTCATTTACTGCCAAAGACTTCAAGAATATGGCAAATATGTGTGTGTGGTACAAGGAAAATGTAAATTTACTTTTCCGAACCTAGCCTTTCAATCTAATCCATGAAGAAGAATCTATGAAGCAGATGTGTAATCTGCTGCAACAACTTGGTATTCTGTTGCAACATAATACGCATCTGTTGCATGAGTTGCGTTGATTGGGTAATCTGTGAACTGATTCAGAGAACCCTTTGCATAATATTTTTTCCATTGTTTTTTTATTCTTTACAATTACTAAGCTATTTAAATTAATTGGCTTCTTATACCACAGTATGTTGATGAAATTCTCTACCTTATGAGGGGCAAACAATTAGCGTACCCGGATGCTTATGATGTTGCCGATAGGATAATGGACCTCAACTTCTATAATAATTTCAAGGATAGGTACATTGATCTCTATAAGCAGGCTGATTCTGGTGGCCCAGAACTTGATCAGTTAGTTTCTACGTTCCAATGGGATGAACAAACGATTAAATATATTAGAGGGAAGAGGCTATATCCACATGGTAAGAGCTGGACCAAGGCAAAAAGAATCGTTGCATCAAGAACGTGGAAGTCAAACACTTTCTCACAATTGAGATACTACTCTATGATGGAAAGATTAAGGTTTATGATTGCAACTTAACTGTCTTCAGCGAGGACAAAGTTTTAGCCCACATGCAGCCACTCTTGAAGTTGTTGCCCAAGTTGTTGACACAGAGTAAGATGATGGATTATTTGTTGGCTGAAGTCTTGACGAAGGAATCATGAGATTTTAAAGGTTGAAATAAGAACATCGAGCTCCAGAGAAATAGAACTGGTGCACCGTACTCGCTTGCATACATTGAGTATTTACTGAATGACGCAGAAATGATCGGTATGTGTGACACCATTGTGGGAAAGATGCAATGGGTCTGGGCTTATGGGGTACTAACTAAATGGTTGGATTCTGTGTATAAAGAAGAAAATGTACGAAGACAGAGACGAACACGATAATAATTTTTTATTTCAAGCCACCTCACTGTACATGTAGTGGCAATAATTTTTATATCTGTGGATAGTTAAATTTGTATGATGAAATAGATAGTATATCTATTGTAACATATATAATACCTGTTGTGACAGATTAATTATATATTGGAGTAGATTGGTTATCTAGTGCATTAATAGATATTTTCCGGTCTGTCGCAACAGATATCCAATCTATTGCAACATATAATCTTTCTATTGCAACTGATAGATAATTTGTTGCAATAAATCAAGAAAGTAGGAAGACCTGTTATATAATTTCCAGTTGATGAACTAAAAATGGTTGGAGCCCATGTATAAAGAAGAATATGTACAAAGATGGAGACAAACACGATAACAATTTCTTATTTCAAGCCACCTCACTTTACATGTAGTGGCAATAATTTTTCTGTTCGGCAAAAGTTGAATTTCTATAATGCAACAGATTATATATCTATTGTAACAGATAGTATATCTGTTGTGTAATATATAGTACCTGTTGTGATAGATTGATTATCAGTTGGAATAGGTTGGTCATCTATTAAATTATGCAGATGTTCCAAGTCTGCCTGTCGCAACAGATATACAATCTGTTGCAGCATATAATCTATCTGTTGAAAATGATTGGTAATCTATTTTGGAGAAAATCAAAAAATTAGTAAGACCTGTGTAATGCCCCAGAAAATGGGTCTCGAAGCGTCACACGGTGCTTGAGGGTATGAGTAGCCCCAAGCTAACCCTTTGAGCCATTTTCATTCAGTTCAACATGAATCAACGGGGTTTTCATAAATAACCCTCAAATATCAACAGAGTAATCATCATCCAAGAATAAAAGAATTTCAGAAAGATAACAAAATATGACTTATTAGTTAACTCCCAATATCTATACTAGTCTAACAAGCCTTTAAGAAAATCAATAAAACCAGCGAGCCATTGAGACATGCCCCAACTGACTCATACTTAGTTATCAAATGTAAACAATTCTGTAAAACCAACATCAGACATCACGTCCTCGGAATATGAGGACTCACCACGACAGAGGATGTAGAACAGCGTGCCTGAAGAATCACTGTCGAACCTGGAACTGAGCACTTGAACCTATATTCCAAGAAAATGCAACTCACATTCGAAGATGTGGGTTAGTACCATGGAAAGGAACCGAGTATATGAGGGTGTATGCATTTTTATAAACATCATCATCATAAATATTTATAAGAAATATGCAGGATGTATGAAAGACTCACATAGCTCGAAGAAAATCATCATAATCATGAGATGATGAAATAAGTACAATAACACATGTGAGTCATCATATAATTTGTCAATCACTTTCAGTTCATAAAGAATATCAATTCTCATAATGTAAATATCATTTAAATCTTTCGAAAGAATAACTTTCACAATTCCACTTTCAAATCACTTCACCGTTCACCATAGACACAAGGAAACACACACACACTGGGAGATCTTATAACCGACATAAACCATGTGAACTACATGGAGTCCAATGTACAACCCACATTGGGGAGAGCCGTCCTATCCTTGCTATCGGAGTAGGACTATCGATATCAAATCCATACAAACTAGTGATCACTAAATAAATCAGCCTCAGGCTCACTCCTACGGGGGCACGTAGTTCTAGGAAAGTAAGGTCACTTTATACCTCCCACTCGATGCTAAAGATTTCTCCCAGAATTAGCTCAGATCATTTCAAAGACAATCCACAACAAAACAATTTCAGTAATATATAAATATACATCGGGAGCAATCATGCTTCCCATCTATCAAAATCAACCACGTTATGGATTTCTTTCACACTCAAGTTCAAAACAACTCCATTAAGACCAAAAGGTCAAATCATTCAAAATATCTCAAATATTCAACATCAACGTGCTTATAACACATACTTTCTAAAAAAACACAAATTTCAATGGGAATTCACGACCCAAATATTAAAATCATGATAAATATCGTTCAAGATTCATGCTTTATATCTCCACACATGTAAATTCATCTTTCAAAATCATAAACATCAATATTTCATAATAATCATCATAAGATAGGGTTCATGCTTCAAATTCATAAAAAAATCAAAAAAAATCATGCCTTTGTAAAGAAAATTAGTTTTGGGCACAAGAACGAAAGAGAGTTCTTGTTGAAAAACCCCACATACCTTGAATGATGAACTTTAGATCGATACTCGTTTTTGAGATGTTAATCGTGCCTTTGAATGATCGTTCTTTGAGCTCTTGAACTAGGAACTTGGAATCTTGAACAAATTTGCAGAATTAATGGTGAACTTTGGAGGTTCTTAAAGTTCTTGAACTAGGAACCTGGAATCTTGAATAAATTTGCAGAATTAATGGTGAACTTTGGAGGTTCTTGAAGTTGGATGTAGGAGCTTAAGGTTTTCTTTTTGAGGGAATTTGATGAAATATAACATATAATGCTTCTAATAGGCTTTAATATAGGGTTTGGATGGATTTTGGGTGAGGGGGAATGACCAAAACGCCCCTAAAAATCAAATAATTCTCGAATCTATCCTTTGGTGGACTGTTTTGATAGTATGAAGTAGATCAACCATAATGTTTTACTCCGACATCCAAATTGGATGAAACTAATTTCATTAGAAAGGGGACTCTCATATCTTTCCGTTGATATATAGTATCTCACCCAGATCGTTGTGTACGAGGAGTTATGATCATTTGAAGTTGACCCAAAAATTTGCTTTTGATAAGCTGAAGTAGATCGACTATAACTTTTTGCTCCGATAGACAAATTTGAAGAAACCAATTTCATTGGAAAGAGGAATCGCAGAGATTTCCTTTGATATATAGTAGATCACCCACATCATTATGTACAAGGAGTTATGATCATTTAAAGTTGGAGAAAAAATACCCCAGGCCTCAGTACTTTTTCCTGCATGTTTTACTGTTCACTACTATTCATGGTTCAATCGGAATATTCATAACTCGTCGCTCATGTGTCCGTTTTGGATGATCCACATATCGTTGGAAATATTATTCGATACTCTACACAATGGTGGGTCATAATCTAAGACATTCCACATGGAAAATTTATAATTCATTCTAGAAAATAGAACCCAATACATTTACGCACAAAATTTCAACAAAAAATTTCTCGGGGTAATACAACCTGTTATATAATTTCTAGTAGATGACCTACGAGTTGTATCTCATGTTGCAACATATGTCTAAATTTGTTTGATAAGATATGTCGTCTGTTGCAGCAGATGTATTATCTGTTGTGATATTTAAATCTAGTATTCCATTTCAATTATTATGTTCAAAACTAAGGATTAAATTATATTCATAGACAACATAAAATAAATCGAAGCCTTCGAAAATTACATGAAATAAATGAAATGCAAATAAAATATTATGGGCACAAATGATCTACTCTACAAATAAATCAACAAGTTAAACCAAGGAGGATAGGTTATTACATTGACGGACTCAAGCTATAAAGATCTAATCAATATGGACGAGTTGTTCTTCATACGGTATTACAGAATTCGGCTTTGGTCATCTTGGTTCTTTTGTGTCGCTTACGTACGGCTTCTGAGCTTTTGCTTCTCCGTATTTCCATAAAAGATCAGCATATCTTTTACGGAGTAATCCGACATCAAGTCAATAATTTTGTACTTGTAATCCATCGCTCTAGTGCTCAGCTTAAACAACAACAAAAGGACCGCAATTCATGTATTTTAAAAAAAATAGATACTTATAATTACAGGATACCAATGGTTTATTGAGAAATTCCTTCAAAAGTATTGTACATGAAATGGATTACCTATTTTATCCCAGTATGCTTCAATCATCGACCAATCAATACAAACCTTTTGGTCCAAAAAGCCACTCATATCAAGGTAAATAGACAATATTTTAGCCTGCTTTTGTATCTCAGACGAAGGCCTGAAACATCTCCTTCGCGATATTGAGTCATAAACTCGGATGCGCTTCTCTTTTAGAACGACGACAGCTAAAATCCAATGGAATTCATCACAACAATTGATTAGGATGTATACTTCGTCGACCAAATGCCAAGGTAATCCATCCGGAATGCTGAAACCTTTGATGATTTGATTAAGCATTCCTTATTTTGGAAAACTTCTGGCTGTTGTTGACAATACCTATCGTAGGCATTATTGATATAAAATTTGAACAAATAATTGCTTGTCGTGTATCTGTATTGTTCTTTTGTTTGGAACTTGGCCTTCTTTCGGAAGTAGTAAAAAAAGACATCGATATGCTATGCATATTATCAAACATTTCAGATTATGTGATGAAAAATTAATACGTAGATGTAATTAAATACAATATTAATTAATAGTAATGTGTATGGCATTTAAACCTCATCATTCCAGCAAGTTTGGGGCTGTGACATCAAATAGAACCAATTATTAGTTTCGGATCTATAACAATAAAGTTGAACATATCAAAACTAAGACTCGATTCGTTCACTTTGTGGCGTTCGTCATTTTATTTTCTACATGATGATTTATATGTGTTAATGTCATGTTCTTACAACAAGAATTGTATAAACCAATATCTTTTAAAATTGATTTATGTACCGGCGGCATGATGCTTTAACAACCCATTAGCAATCCATTCTGAATAGTCGTTGATCAACTGTATTAGTTTTTTTAGAGCCACATCCCAGATGTTGAACCCTTCAAACGGGTAATTCTTCCGTTCTCCCGAACTAACGGGCTCCACTTTTTCATCTTTTTTGAAAGCAGTTGATGGATTATAAACTGTGATATTATATTCTTCAATAGTGGCTTCTATTTTGACATCCACCTGGAAATCCAAAATTGTCAATGCTAATTACAGATATACAACAGATTGTCCATCTGTACCAACAGATGATTCTTATGTTGCAATAGATGGATTATCTGTTAGGACGAATGCAAATAGGTAAATCTGAGCAGTATGATAATTTCAAATAGATGATCCATCTGTTGCAACATAAGACTCATCTGTTACAACAGATAACGGACCGGATGTAATAGGTTAGACAACAGTTGAAATAGATGTATATATCTATTTGATAATTTTCAGTTGATGTATCATCTGTTTAAAATAGATAGGTGCCTGTTTGTTTGTTGGAATAGGTGATGTACATTCACCTTCTTCAGCTCATGCTGCTCTCCTGTGGCCCTTGCACATTGAACATAAAAAAGACAGAGGTGTTGCAATTTTTCTTTTTTCGATGCTTGATGATGCATTGGAAGTATCTTTCCTTCTCCTCTTAGCCGCCTTGATCTCAAGTGGAGTGTATGGATATGAAATCCTCTTTGATGGAATGACACCCTTCTTAGTTGTCATTTTCTTTACAAAAGCAGTTAGTGCATTAATAGCATTAATAACTCCATCGTGTTTTGCCTTGCAGTATTGACATTTGCATGTCGAACGTTCGCTAGATGTAGAAAAATTTGTACAACCAGTATGATCATAATCATAATGACTTTTTGTTTAAAAAATGGTAAGAGAAGATCATTGGCTCCAGCAAAAGCACCACTATCACTACCACTACGACTACCATCATCAACTACAAGCCCATCCTTCAAAATTATTTTTCTTGTGATGGTTGTTGCTCCAAACACTTTCATTTTTATTCCATCAACGACCTTAGGGTCTGGTAAAGTTTGCACAGACTGTAAAGTATGAAAAAATGGCATCTTCAACTCTCGGTTGGTCGGAACAAGCCATGGATGAACAATCTAAAATAAATTAGCACATATATTAGAATGATGATGAAATCATTTAAAATAAGCATTAATTAAAACAAAAACTTGATTAGAATTGGACTCACTGCTTCCTTGGAGGGATTGAAAAGATCAAGAAATTTTGCATTTTTATCGGTTTTGGTCGACAACCATCTCAGAATTCTTGGAAAGAAAACTTCTTCCTGGTATTTCACTTGTTATCTCAAATATGAAATGACTTCAAATAACCAAGCCTATAACATAACGCCAATAAATCAAAAACATTATTGAATAAAACATGATTGAATCATATTATGATAAAAAAAATATTTACCATGAAGGTCCATGGAAAGCCATATAAGTTGACTGTCTTTGGTGTCAACGAAGTCAACAAATATTGGATAGTTATTTTGAAGCTTTCATAACCCCAAGGATAGTTTTTAAATGCCTCAAGATCCTTAGAGTGATTTATTAAATCGGGGCTTATGTTGTTGTTAACGTCTCTCACTCAAAGAATATTATGTACAAACCAAACCAAGCACAATGATTGCTTGTGCTTCTTTGAGAGTCCTTTACCTTTCAACGCTTCTATAAATTTTTTGTTTTTGAAGCTTGAACCAACAATGGACATCAGGTCCTCACGATTACTCGACTTGCCTTTGCCTTTTTTAGGTGTGCGGGGTACTTTCTTTTGGGTCAGAGTTGTTGGGTACTATGTAGTTTTGATGATTGACAAATTGGCATATGAATGAAACATGTTACTTGAGCTGGTCCACACATAGGAAAGCAGATTTCTAGTTTCACTAATAGATGCAGACAAGATTGCTTAAAGACAAGAACAAACAAGCAAGCCTAATTCTGATATACTCAAGCTGCTGATCATGTGGGGAATATAACAAGTTGAATTTGATTCAAACTCTTAATGATAAGGGAAAGCAATTTGAGTTGAAAAAGGAGTCCTACGTGAAGAAGGAGTTTCACTTCTGAGTATATCTTGAAGAGTCCTGTGTGTGGGAAGAGAAAGATTCTGATAAATAAGCATATGCTGATTTAAAAGAGTTGGAGTTTTACTACATCACTAAGGAGACAAGAGTTGGAATTAAAAAAAGAGTCTCACTTGAAGTAGAACTCTATGTAATGAGAGTTTTGATTAAAGAAGGAGTTTAAAATAAAGAATGACTCTTTAGAGAGCTGTTCTTAACTAGAAGATGTAGCACTCAGAGTAATTTAGGCACTTAAAAAGAAGAAAAGCATAATCGACAGATTGAATTTATAAAGTGCTACTCAATCACTGAAGAAACACGTTGAAGAACCTGGCCTCAGTACAGAATCCAGCTAAGAGTTTTAGCATTGATTTTTAGAGTTGCTCATTGTGTTTTAACTATTGATGTAATATTAGTTTCAGTGTATTATAAACTGAACTAGGAGATAGTCTTTGAGTTGGAAAAACTCAGTCTTTCGGAATGTATACCTTGGGATGTGTGTGTAGTTAGGAATTGGAGTTTATAATTCCTAGTTATTGAGTTATAGGGATTAGAGTTTATAATTCCTATTTGTTGGTTACAAGATTTTTGTAATCAGTCATTGTTGAGGCTCAGAGTTATTTACTAAAGTTGGGGTTAAATCCTGTAGAAGTGCAGGTCGTGGTTTTTTACACCTTTTGAGCCGGGTGTTTTCCACGTAAAAATCCATGGGGTTCTTTACTTTCTGTTTTACTGCTTCCGTGGAACACGTCAGGCAACCCGTTTCATCAATAGGTAATAGTTAGGTAAAAATAAGATAATAAGTAGGGCATGAATTCTTAACAAGTGGTATCAGAAAGAGGTTGTCTTAAAAAGGGCTAGCACCTAAGACAAAGATCAATATGATGAATTTTGCACCACCTACTGGGCATAGTGAAGGTCAATCCACTATTAGACCTCTACTCTTTGATGGTTCTCACTTCATTTGGTGGAAAGCTAGGATGGAAACATTCATTCAAGGTGAAAACTACGAGTTATGGGATAGGATCACTGATGGTACTACTATTCTAATGAAGTTAGAAGATGAGAAACAGGTCAAGAAAGTAAAAAGTGAATTCACTCCTGATGACTTAGTGGCATTAAAGAAAAATGGTAAGGCCAAAAGCATTTTGGTCTGTGGATTAGGACCTGCTGAATACAACAGGGTATCAACATGTATCACTGCTAAGCAAATTTTGGATGCTCTAGTAAATGCTCAGAAGGCACATCTCAAGTAAGAAAATTCAGAATTTCTCTTCTCTTTACTGAGTATGAGGAATTTAATATGAAGGAGAATGAAACCTTGCATAAGATAATGACAAGGCTTACTACCTTAAAAAATGAGCTGACCTCCTTAGGAAAAGTTATATCTAAAGAAGAACAAGTCAATAAGGTACTGAGGGTATTACCAAAATCAAAGTGGAATGTTAAGGTGACTGCAATCAGGGAAGCAAATAAGGATCTTGCAGGCATGACCCTGGATGAATTAGTGGGAAATTTAAGAACTTATGAAATGGAAATTGATGGAACTAAAATGGTAGAAGCTTAGGGATTTGACTTAGATGATGATGAAGTTGATGAAGCAGCACTCATGGCTCTTGGAGATTCAGACTTGGAGGAAGAAGATGATGCTTCTGAGCTAAGTATACTTGAACTTAAAGAAAAGTTACATTTGATTTCTAAAACAAAACTTATTTCCTTGATGAGTGCACTAATCGATGACTTCCAAGAATCAACTTCTGATAGGGATGAGCTATTCAACAGTGTTGCAAGAATCATATTTGATTTTATTGATTTAGAAGCTTGCAAAAACACTGTTAAACAAAAAACTGCTCTCTCAAGAAACAGGCAACTTGATTCTTCAAATAATGATCTTAAGTCTAAAGTTCTAAAATTGACACTTTCTGAAAAAGAAAAAACACCAAGAGTAAAGAACAATAAAAAGTTAAACTTGAATTGGTCAAGTACAAAGAAGAGTGCAATAATGCAACAAAAATGGTGAATAAACTGAGTCAAGAAGTCTCTAAACTAAAACTTGACCTTGAAAGAGCAAACAGGTGGACAGAATTGTTCAGAAGTTGAGTGAAAGATATCACAGTGAAAAAGCTGGGTTAGGTTTTCATAAAAGTCTTGATGTTTATTAAGACTTGTGCTACATCTGTGGAAACCTTGGACATCCAACCACTGAATGTCCTGTTGCTGCCAAAAGCAGATCCAACAGTCTAAATCTGGCAAATGAACTATCTCAGACCAAGGAAATAATAACTAAAACTGGTCGCATAACCTGTTGCCTGCATGGGCTAGAAGAAACCTGATTCATCCATTTTCTCATAAGAAAGGACCCAAGCTTGTCTGGGTGCCTAAAGTTAACCCCTAATTTGTTTTGCAGGTGAGAGTGAAAAGAGGAAAGCAAAATTTATGCATGAATAAAGCTTGCTCAAGGCATAAGACTAGAAAAAAAATAAAGTTTCTTTCACTCACCACATTTAAAGGGGGAATGGATCATTTGAAAGATGTCCATATTTGTAGTGCTCGTGTAAGGGGGAAGCAAGGGAGATTTAAAAAGAAAAAAAATGAGAAAAAATAATGACTGTGAAACTGATGAGCATGCATAGGAACATGTTGTACCACCTGGGTCAACTGTTGTATAGACTGAGGGCATATTGACAGGGGAACAACAAATAAAGAAATGGATGCATCAATAAAATCAACACAAGTTGCTGGTAATTTTATTAGTAGTTCATAAAAATTTTTGTTGTCAAACGAATCTTGAGATATCTCATGGGAATCAATGGCTTGAGACTATGGTATTCAAATGAAAGTAATTTCACTCTTGAGGGCTATAAAAATGTTGACTATGTGGGTTACTTAATTGACTGGAGAAGCACCAAAGGCACTAAGTAGAGAGCATTTTGAAAGGAATAGGTTAGACTTGGGAATGATTAAAATTGCATGAACTCCCCTCAATGATTGACTAGAACAATCATTTTTCTTCTTAATCTTATTAGTTAAAAAGTTATTCTATTCAGTCTTGCACATTTAGTTGTGTGTCCCAATTCCAGATTTTTGACTTTTCTAACCTAATTTTGTATTAGATTGTGCATAAAAATAGGTACAAGCAAGCAATTGTGACCACAAAGTTCTTCTTATCAGGTATGTTCTACACTGACATAAGCATAGGCTATCTAAGTTGAAACAGTTGAGCACACCTGTCCTATTCCACACATTTCATCCTCTCATTGTCTAATAAAGCCAATGAATTGGTTGACCAAAA
Source organism: Capsicum annuum (assembly GCF_002878395.1). Lineage (NCBI taxonomy): Eukaryota > Viridiplantae > Streptophyta > Magnoliopsida > Solanales > Solanaceae > Capsicum > Capsicum annuum. The sequence goes on along the minus strand of NW_025826576.1, from coordinate 153,415 downwards.
TTTCTTTGATTCTCTCCAAATGGGTGTGCACAAATGTGTTAATCCTATATCAGAAATTCCTTCTTCTTTCTCAACCAAAATATTAGTTGTGTATCATGGATTTGCCAAACTTGATCATCAATCACATACAACATATGTTTCTGAAGAATGCAAAGGGACATGTTTTCCCTTTTAGTTCCTAATTAGTTATTTGTTTTAGGACTTCTCAGTCCTAAATCAGGTTTGACTTATAAAAAAAATAGACGTTCTTGAACAGATGAATTATGTTGCTCTACCTGTTTCAATAAGGAGCGCTAACACTTATTTGAAAAAAAAATCTGAACTAAAAGCTGCGCAAGACAGTCATGAAGTGGAATAAGAGATCCTTAAGGTTAGGATCATGACCTTGAAGCTTGACCCTATTGATAGAGGGATGAAAATGTTAAAGTCATTCATCAATAGACACAGTTGATATCACCTATTCCACCTTCCTCATCAGCTCCTCACTATTTGTATCCTTAGCCATGTCCCACTTTTATGCCGTATTTTTCTAATGCTCAATTGTTTTTCTTTGTTCAGTACTAGATTAGGTTTAATATGGAACATGCTCTGTCAGTTAAATGGAATGGTTATATTTGCTAAATTGACTCATTTTTTCTCTCTTTAATACATTACTATGCTGGCTAGAGTCTTTGCCTGATTGTTTTGGTGATAGCCCCAGTGGCCATGAATAGCATAACAAATCACTTTGGCTAGTATATTATTACATTGAAATGGTTTTTCGATGATGCCAAAAGGGGGGAGATAATAGGGTTGTGCAATGTTTATAACCCATTGACTAACTTATTTCATTCTAGTGTTTTATACTTTAGTGCCTATAGGTGAAGATGGTTGAATGCACAAGACAAGAGGTTTGTCATCATCAAAAAGGGAGAATTTGTTGGGTACTATGTATTTTTGATGATTGACAAACTGACACATGAATGAAACATGTTACTTGAGCTGGTCCACGCAGAGAAAAGCAAATTTCCAGTTTCACTGATAGATGTAGACAAGATTGCTTAAAGACAAGAACGAATAAGCAAGCCTAATTCTGATATACTCAAGCTACTGATCATGTGGGGAATATAACAAGTTGAATTTGATTCAAACACTTAATAATAAGGGAAAGCAATTTGAGTTGAAAAAGAAGTCCTACCTGAAGAAGGAGTTTCACTTCTGAGTATATCTTGAAGAGTCCTATGTGTAGGAGGAGAAAGATTCTGATAAATAAGAATGTGTTGATTTAAAAGAGTTGGAGTTTTACTACAACACTAAGGAGACAAGAGTCGGAATTAAAGAAAGAGTCTCACTTGAAGTAGAACTCTATGTAATGAGAGTTTTGATTAAAGGAGGAGTTTAAAATAAAGAATGACTCGTTGAAGAGTTGTGCTTAAATAGAAGATGCATCATTCAGAGTAATTCACGCACTTAAAAAGCAGAAAAACACAATCGACAGATTGACTTTACGAAGTGCTACTCAATCATTGAAGAAACATGTTGAAGAACTTGGTCCTTAGTACAAAATCCAGCTAAGATTTTTAGTGTTGATTTTTAGAGTTGTTCATTGTGTTTGAACTATTGATGTAATATTAGTTTCACTGTATTACAAACTGAACTAGGAGTTAGTCTTCGAGTTGGGAAAACTCAAAGACTTTGGGAACGCATACCTTGAGAGGTGTGTGTGTAGTTAGGAATTAGAGTTTCTAATTCCTAGTTGTTGAGTTATAGGGATTAGAGTTTATAATTCTTATTTGTTGGTTACAAGCGTTTTGTAATCAGTCGTTGTTGAGGCTCAAAGTTATTTACTGAAGTTGGGGTTAAATCTTGTAGAGGTGCAGGTCATGGTTTTTTACATTTTGAGCCGGGTGTTTTCCACGTAAAAATTCACTGTGTTCTTTACTTTCTGTTTTACTGCTTCCGTGGAAATCGTCAGGCAACCCGTTCCATCAATAGGCAATAGTTAGGCGAAAATAAGATAATCAGTAGGGCACGAATTCTTAACAAGAGTAGGTATAACTTGAGAAGGAGAAGGAGGATAACATTTTAGTCCGGTAACTTTGGCAAACTCCTTCAACCAAAATAAATAGGCATGCCATAGTAATTTATCCACACTTCATCCATCTTGTCTTTGTTTTCATACATAAACCTATGCTTGAGAAGATCGTATATTATTTTCATCTGAAAAAGAGAATTGTTGTCCTCCGGCAAATCAAGATATTGCCCATCCCTAAAATAAGCATCTAATTTTTGTTCTCAGAGTATTTTTCTGAAAGTGTCGAAAGAATTTCCCATGGCTGACTTAACCACGAAATCACCTGTTAAATCTATGGAACCATCGCACTGCATTCTCATGGGATAACGATCAATGCTGAATGTTTTGACCAGCTCTTCAACGGAAGGGCTATTAACATTTGGATCATCTTTTTTGAGACATTCCACCTTCCCGTATTTATTATCTTCTTCTCCTGATTGAGATAACGCTTGTAAAGCAAGCTCATAGAGTGGTGGATGTAGCCGAGCTGCTGCACTTGTTCCTTTACTTGGACTTGATACGGTTTCTTTTCTTTTTGGAGCCTTATTATCTTAAATTAACAGGAACATAAAATAGATTATAATTGATTAATGCATAGTTAAAAAAGGATAACAATAAATCTAACATGAAAAATGGTAAAAAAAAATAGTTCCAATAGACAACACAACTGTTGCACCAGGTATGTTATCTGTTGCAACATATAACCCATCTATTGTAACGGATGAGCAAACCGTTGGAAATAATAAAAATAGATCTCTAATCTGTCTGACCCAGATGCAACGGATGAGTAAACCGTTGGAAATCATAAAACAAATCACTAATTTATTGCACCAGGTATTTTATCTGATGCAACATATAACCAACCTGTTGCAACGAATGAGTAATCCATTGGAAATCATAAAAATATATCACTAATCTATTGCACCAGGTTTGTTATCTATTGCAACATATAAATGACTTGTTACAACGGATGAGTAATTCATTGGAAACAATAAAAATAGATCACTGATCTGTTGCAGTAGGTATTTTATCTGTTGCAACATATAACTGACCTGTAGCAATGATGAGTAAACCTTGGGAGAGAATAAAAACAGATCACTGAACTGTTGAAACATATCACTCATCTGTTGGAAAATTAGTTATCTGTTGGATCAATATTATTTAGATTTCTTCAAAATAGAAGAGTCGTTTAGATTATTCATCTGTTGCATCGATTTTCATAGTTACATCAGGTTTTAATCTGTTGCATCAAATATTAACATCTGCTACATCAGATGTCTTCATCTGTTGCATCAGATGTCCTTATCTATTGCATCATCTGTTTCATTTGTTTCAATACCATTTTTCCAAGACAAACAACAAATCAACCCAGCAACACCAACACATCACATACACACACTAAGAATATCAATTGTGAACAAAAATCACCAACAAATCCGAATCAACAGTACAACAACAAGAAGAAGAAATACCAGAAATTAGGGTTTTATTCAGTCCACATTTCAATACTAGAAGAGTAGTTGGCTCAAGTTCCTCTGTTTCTTCATAATTTTTTACCTGTGAAAAAGAAAATGGGACGACGAAGAACTCAAAGTTGTTGTCGCCGGAGAAGTCTTCACGTCAATTGATGGTTGAAAGTAAAAAGGTAACTCGCCCGACTATTTTTCGCCGGAGATTGAAGGGAGAATTTTGCAGAACTGTTGCTTGGGAGAGAGTTGAGAGAAGTTGTCGAGAGAGAGATGAGAGAGAATAGTTGATTTGGATTGAAGAGGGGTGTGAGTTGGGTTGATTTGTAATTTAAAAAAAAAATTAGAAAGTTTTAAAAATATTAATCAACTCCACAATTAACTTAATCAAGTTTTCAAATGATGTTTGACCCTTTAAGTTGGTCAATGTCATCAATCCTTCATTTATTTGAAAGACATCTTTCCTTCAATTTTCTCATGTTTCTTCCTATTCTGGCATAAAATTGAATATACATAATTCAAATCCTATGTTTCTTCTTATTTTGGCATAAAATTGAATATCCATATTTCAAATACTATGTTTCTTCCTATTTTGGCATAAAATTGAACATACATAATTCAAATCCTATGCTTCTTCCTATTTTGGCATAAAATTGGATATACATAATTCAAATCCTATGTTTCTTCCAATTTTGGCATAAAATAGGATATACATAATTCAAATCCTATGTTTCTTCCAATTCTGGCATAAACATGAAAGTATATATAGATGAGTGCAAGCAGCAGTAGACATATCTCAAACCAAATCAAGCAATAATTTCTATCCAATATGGAGAAGTTCCTTCAAATTCAGCTTTTGATTTCAATTATTTTCTCAATTTTTCTAGTAGCTTTTGGCAATGAAAAATCTTTGTTATCCCTTAACTCCAGTTATATTATGGAAGCTAGAAAAAGATTTATGTCTATTGATCTAACTAAGCTTCCAGATCCTCCAATGCCATCCTATATGTTTACCCTTTTCAGTCGTGATTTATTTGAAAAGTCAAAGTTCAAGGACTATGACTCTTTACTTGAAAGTAAGGTATCTCGTTCTCAAGCTAGAGTAAGTTATTTGGTATCAATACTTGGAAATGGTAATTCAATTGGTGCAAACGGAAATCTGATGAGGCCACACATTAAGCATGAGAGTAAAACTGCCGATGTCAAGGTTCCGGAAACAACCAGTACATATTACGTAAATGGTGAGTATGTTGCATCTTTTACTATTGGCGGTGAACAAATTAAAAATTACTTGCTAATAGACACTGGCAGTGATTTGATATGGTGGCAATGTAAACCATGTACGGAAGGGGGCTGTTACAATCAAGCTGATCCTATATATGTTGCACCTAATTCGGGAACGTATGAAAAACTTGATTGCGTTGCAAAAAGTGAAAGTTGTTTCACGTCCAATCTTATTGATGTGACCAGCGTACTCGTGAGTGTATCTACGATGTGACATACGCGGATAAAAGAAGAACAAAAGGTTGGATTGCGGGGGATGTGATTACTTTTGTTTTAGACCAAAATCAGGAAAGGATTCTTTTTGGATGTGGAAGGGATCAAACGAGCGGAGACAGGTCTTTTGGTCCTGAATATGCTGGAATTGCTGGCCTCTGGCGTAGAGTGTTGACAAGTGGATATTCATTACCATAGCAATTTGAAGCAGACATTATGTCCATGTGTCTACCAGGACTGCACTCTGAAAGTGCAACAATTAGCTTCCACACAACGCCATTTGATAACTCCATATCAGCAGAGCTATTACCAAATCCCGCCTATCCTAACTTCTATTTCGTCAACCTTTATAAAGCTTTTATTAACGAAAGGGAAATCCCTCTGAACCCATCAATTGCCATAGAAAGTGGTTGCCTTGTGGATACTGGAACAGTTATTACCAATTTCCCTCGAGATATTTATAATGTATTTCGTGACACATTCAGAAAAGAAGTACAAGACTTGAGTTTGGTTGATAATCCAACTCCTGGAGCTTTCGACACTTGCTATAACGTGGATCCGGGTGTTGTACCAAATTTTCCCGTTGTGAGGATGTACTTCGGCGGTCAAAACCCGAATAATATGGTGTTACTGACACACCAACAAGTCGTGACGTATTTTCACGGGCTATACTGTCTGGCTTTTCATGCATGGGACGAAGGCTTCACAATTTTAGGAAATTATGAACTCCAAGGTATAGGATTAACTTTTAATACCGCAGAAAATACTTTGTCTTTTCAGTTAAATGTCTGTGATTAAATATCTGTAAAATTTGTATATATTGCAATCTAATTGTGTCTTTTGATCTTCAATACTTTCTGTATTTCTCATCAATCGTAAAATAAGGCTAAACTCTACGTGTACGTTATAAAATGGCACTTGCCCTGTCAACATGTTGGCAACACAATTTTTTGAGTCGATCTAACGAGCCAATTTCAGGTGGGATTGAACGTTCAAGTTTATTGTTAGCTAATTTGAGGATATTAAGAAAAAAAAAATCGTAATGTCACTTGGGATCATACCTTAGAATTCATTACTCAAGAGATCAAACTTATAGAAAATCCTATTAATTAGTTTCAATATATAGAAAAGAATGGGTTCCATATAGCTCGTTGTTTGTAAGATTTTGACAACTTAAGGTAGAGGCACGTACGGTTGGAAGTATTTTCCTACAGAATTGTACTTCTTATTAATTGTCACGATCCAAATTTGGGATCATGATGGCACCTATTCTACCCTCCATGACAAGAACCCAATTTCGAAAACAACACCCCAAACTTATAGAAGTGGAAGAAAATACGAACATAATCAATCCTGAATAATCTTATAAATAGATTAATAGGATAGTGAAATCAAAACATACATAATTTCAGGTCTGGAAGTCACTAATACAAACTACTAAATACAAAAGCAAAGAAAGTTTAAGTATCTCAAAATGCGTGAAACAAGTAACACATATACAATAACTATAAGGTCAACAAATACACCTTAACCAATCTGAACCAAATGAATCAACGCAATGTGATGCAATGCATATGTTGTGCACACACACCTACTACCTACCGAACAATGGCTTCAAGGTCAAGACCCATTGGGGGACTCACAAGGTCCATATACTGTGCAGATGTACACTCCGATCTCAATAAATATATTGTACAGGTGTGCACTTCGATCCCAATAAATATATTACGCAGGCGTGTACTTCGATCCCAAATAATATATATTCTGCAGGCGTGCACTCCGATCCCAATAAATATATATATTGTGCAGGAATGCATTTCGATCCCAATAAATATATGCAATGCATGATTTGCAGGCATGCAACTTCCATCCCAAAACAATTCATTTACCAAAGTCAATCAGCCCATCGGGCTAGCAAATAGGGGGAACATTTCAAAACATACAATTAACTTATTTCATCCCCTCAAGCAACATCGGTACACGCATAAATGCTTGTCACAATCACCTATACGGGACCCCCATTTTCCATTACTCCCATTACTCATAGCTAACAATTAAGCACTTTGAAAAAAAATCTAAGAAAAGTCTCAACTTGCCTCGAATCAATGCCCAAGTATCAATTTACAAACTTGCCCTTTTGTAAAACTTTCGAATGATAAGAATCTGTTCAAAACATATAATACCCATAAAAATATGTCCTAATTCATCAAATATCAACTAAAATGGATCATTATTTAATTCCCAAATTTATAAATTCTTACTCTAAAAATTCTAGATCTAAAAAAAAATTATTCTTTTTTTTTTTTCGTAAACTACATTTGATAAATCTGTAATTGCAGCCAAAGAAGGCAACTGCACAGCTAATGTTCAATACTAATATTACTGTACAATGTTAACAACCATCACGTTCTTTCTATTTAATAATGAAAATTTAAAACAACAAAAAGGATCAAAGTTACTTTGACACCACCGTTTCTTTTTCTCAATAAGGACAAACCCATCCTTCTTGATAAGGACAAATTAAACCACTGCTATCATTAGTCTACTATGCAATAATCACCTGCATACTTCAATTAACATTTCACACCATCAATTTAAGGAACAAAGGATGCTAATCTGAAAGCCGGTGAAAATTTTCCCTTCAAGTTACAAGGAGATTTTAGCAAACAGAAATTGCAACTTTGTGTCTCTCTTCCTGCTAACTTCCTGATGATATTAATAAATATGGTAAACTCTTTCCACTAAAATTTGTTCTTATACATAGGTCTCAAGAGTTATCAAAAAAATATTAATTTATCTCATTATTATAAAATAATGTCTAAAAATTATGAGCTGGGTTAAAACGAGATAAATTTGTAAAATAAATTGTAGGGTCGTTATATCATCCACCACTAAAACAAACATTCATCCTCGAACATAAAGAGAAAGAAGGTACCTGGACTATCTACAGAAAGCCAACTAAGGTTTTGCACAACCTTAGTTTACCAACATCAACACATTTAGTCAATATGTCTGCTAGATTCTTTGCACCACCCTCTATCTTTTCCAAATACATATCACCTTCTTCCACTGCCCTGCGAGTGAAATGGTACCGTCTTCTAATGTGCTTCATCTTCGAATGATAGACCGGGTTCTTCACCAACTGTATGGCACTCTGGCTATCTGTGTAAAGAATCTTCTTAAGCTGTTTCTTGCCCAGTTCTTCCAGATAATCTACCATCCATATCATCTCTTTTTCAGCTTCAGCTATTGCCACATACTCAGCCTCAGTAGATGAAAGAGCAACGCACTCCTAAAGCCTGGACATCCAACTCACTGTTGTACCACCTACGGTGTAAATGTATCCGGTCCACATCCCCACTAAGATCAGCATCAACAAAACGTTGCAGAATCACTTCACCATTGCCAAAACAAAGTGAAGTACTGGATGTACCTTTCAGATATCTTAGAAGCCACTTCACAGCTTCCCAATGCTCTTTCCCGAGGTTTGCCATGTACCTGCTAACAACTCCCACTACATGTGCTATGTCAGGTCTAGTGCAGACCATAGCATACATCAGACTCCCAACTGCAGAAGCATATGGAACAAGTGCCATGTGTTCCCGCTCCTGAGCTATCTTCGGTGACTGCTCCTTTGACAATTTTATGTGATTTGCCAATGGAGTAGTCCTGGGTTTACCATCATTAACTCTGAATCTGGCCAGTACCTTCTTGACGTACTGCTCTTGGAATAGATTCAAAGTGCCAGCAGATCTATCCCGAGAAATCCTCATCCCAAGAATCTACTTCGCTGCACCTAAATCTTTCATCTCAAACTCAGAAGACAGGCTTGCCTTCAGAGAGTTTATCTCCTTCATACTGGATTTCCTTGTCCAAATCTCCATGTAAAAATGCAGTCTTTACATCCATTTGTTCAAGATGCAAATCCTCATATGTAACAATGCTCAATAAAATTCGGATAGTAGTTAATTTCACAACATGAGAAAATATTTTAGCATAATCAATACCTTTTCTTTGTGAATATCCTTTACTACCAACCGAGCCTTGAACCTTCTTTTGATATCTGGTTCTGCCTTGATTCTGAACACCCACTTGTTCAACAAGGCTCTCTTCCCTGCAGGTAACTAGTCAACATCCACGTGTTATTCTTCTCATCATCCATGGCTTTCTCCCACTTGATTGAATCCTCCACCTGTAGGGCCTCAGCAACAGACTCTGGTTCCCCTTCATCAGTCAGCAACAGATAATGTAATGATGGTGAATACCTATCTGGCACTCTAATGGTCCTAGATGATATCCTCTCAGCCTTTTCAGGTGTCACTTGTTCAACCTCTGGTTCCTCAACAATAGTCTTCGGAGTTTGTTGAGTATTTGCTGCAACATATTTGGGTGTACTCTTCGGCAAATCAAGCTCAACTCCCACTTGCTTTTTAGTTTCTTGAACCTTTTTCTCTCTGTTCTTGTACAAGACATTTTCATCAAATGTCACATCACAATGTCTTAGGATTTTCTTGTTCCTGCCATCCCAAAACATGTACCCAAACATGTCAGAACCATAACCTATAAAGTAGCACTTTATAGCTTTAGAATCAAGCTTATATCTCTTCTCTGGATCTACATGAACATAAGCAGTGCAACCAAAGTTTCTCAAGTGAGAATACTTATGCTCTTTTCCTGTCCATTCTTCTTCAGAAATCTTGAACCCCAAAGAAACTGATGGTCTCCTGTTGATCAAGTATACAGCTGTGCTGACAGCATTTGCCCAAAATATCTTAGGCAGCCCACAGTGTATCTTCATGCACCTTGCACACTTATTCAATGTTCTGTTCATCCTTTCAGCAACTCCATTCTGCCCTACCTTCCCAAGAACTATCCTCATCAATCTGATTCCCTCAGCTGCACAAAATTGTTTGAATTCTGACTTGTCATATTCTCCTCTATTATCAGACCTCAGGCACTTGATTTTCAAGCCAGTCTAATTTTCAACTTCATCTTTCCACCTCTTGAAAGTAGCAAACACATCTGGCTTATGTTCCAAGAAGTAAACCCATACCTTCCTGCTGAAATCATCAATGAAGGTGACATAGAATCTGGATCCACCAAGTGATGAAACAGGAGATGGTCCCCATCCATACTTGCTTTGGCTCTCTCGCAGTCTTTGTGAAGCTTACTCGCTTCTGTTTGCCCATAACACAACTCTCACAAAGACCCATATCAACAGATTTCGGCCCCTCTAAAGCTCCTTTTGCAGCCAGCATTTTTATTCCTTTGGCACTCATATGTCCAAGTATGTTGCGCCACAGACATGAATCGGAAGCGCCCTCAGCAACAGCAACCATGTTTATACACCCTGCAATGGTGTACAAAGTTCCAGATTTTTTGCCACGTGCTACAACCATAGCACCCTTCACAATCTTCCATAAACCCTTCCCAAACTCTGTTGCGTAGCCTGTGCTATCCAACTGACCAACAGAGATCAGATTCTTCTTGAGACCAGGAATATATCTAAAATCCTCCAATGTCCACTGGTTTCCTGCTGGAGTTTCTATGCAGACATCCCCCTTTCCTTCAATCGCCAATGGCTTGTTATCAGCAAGATACGTGTAATGCCCCGTAAAATAGGTCCGGAGCATCACACGGTGCTTGAGGCTATGAGTAGCCCCAAGCTAACTCTTTGAGCCATTTTCATTCAGTTCAACATAAATCAATAGGGTTTTCATAAATAACCCTCAAATATCAACAAAGTAATCATCATCCAAGAATAAAAAAATTTAAGAAAGATAACAAAATACGACTTATTAGTCAAACCCCAACATCTATACTAGTCTGACAAGCCTCTAAGAAAATCAATAAAACCAGCGATCCATTGAGACATGCCCCAACTGACTCATACTCAGTTATCAAATGTAATCAATTCCGTGAAACCAACATCAGACATCACGTCCTCAGAATATGAGGACTCACCATAACAAAGGATGTAGAACAGCATGCTCTAAGAATCACTGTCGAACCTAGAACTGAGCACCTGAACCGACATTTCGAGAAAATGTAGCCCACATCCAAAGATGTGGGTCAGTACCATGGAAAGGAACTGAGTATATGGGGGTGTATGCAGTTGTATAAACATCATCATCATAAATATTTATAAGAAATATGCAGGATGTATGAAAGACTCACAAAGCCCGAAGAAAATCATAAAAATCATGAGAGGATGAAATAAGTACAATAACACATGTGAGTCATCATATAATTTGTCAATCACTTTCAGTTCATCAAGAATATCAATTCTCATAATGTAAATATCATTTAAATCTTTCGAAAGAATAACTTTCACAATTTCACTTTCAAATCACTTCACCATTCACCATAGACACAAGGAAACACACACACACTGGTAGATCCTATAACCGACATAAACCATTTGAGCTACATAAAGTCCAATGTACAATCCATGTTGGGGAGAGCCGTCCTATCCTTGCCATCAGAGTAGGACTATCGATATCAAATCCACACAAACAAGTGATCACTATATAAATCAGCCTCAGGCTCACTCCTACGGGAGCACATAGTTCTAGGGAAGTAAGGTCGCTTTATATCTCCCACTCGGTGCTAAAGATTTATCCCGGACTTAGCTCAAATCATTTCAAATACAATCCATAACAAAATAATTTCAGTAATATATAAATATACATCAGGAGCCATCATGCTTTCCATCTATCAAAATCAACCATGTGAATTTCTTTCACACCCGAGTTCAAAACAACTCCATTAAGACCAAAAGATCAAATCATTCAAAATATCTTAAATATTCAACATCAACGTGCTTATAACACACACTTTCTCAAAAAAATAATTTTCAATGGGGATTCACGACCCAAATATCAAAATCATGATAAATATCGTTCAAGATTCATGCTTTATATCTCCACACATGTAAATTCATCTTTCAAAATCATAAACATCAAGATTTCATAATAATCATCATAAGATATGGGTTCATGCTTCAAATTCGTAAAAAATCAAATAAAAATCATGCCTTTGTAAAGAAAATTACTTTTGGGCACAAGAACGAAAGAGAGTTCTTGTTGAAAAACCCCGCATACCTTGAATGATGAACTTTAGATCGATACTCATTTTTGAGGTGTTAATCGTGCCTTTGAATGATGGTTCTTGGAGTTCTTGAACTAGGAACTTGGAATCTTGAATAAATTTGCAGAATTAATGGTGAACTTTGGAGGTTCTTAAAGTTCTTGAACTAGGAACTTGGAATCTTGAATAAATTTGCAGAATTAATGGTGAACTTCTGAGGTTCTTGAAGTTGGATGTAGGACCTTAAGGTTTTCTTTTTGAGGGAATTTGATGAAATATAATATATAATGCTTCTAATAGGCTTTAATATAGGGTATGGATGGATTATGGGTGAGGGGAATGACCAAAACGCCCCTAAAAATCAAATAATTCTCGAATCTGTCCTTTGGTGGACTGTTTTGATAGTCTGAAGTAGATCAACCATAATGTTTTACTCCGATATTCAAATTGGATGAAACTAATTTCGTTAGAAAGAGGAATCTCATATATTTCCGTTGATATATAGTATCTCACCCAAATCATTGTGTACGAGGAGTTATGATCGTTTGAAGTTGACCCAAAAATTCGCTTTTGATAGGCTGAAGTAGATCAACCATAACTTTTTTCTCCGATAGACAAATTGGATGAAACCAATTTCATTGGAAAGAGGACTCGTAGAGATTTCCGTTGATATATAGTAGATCACCCAGATCATTATGTACAAGGAGTTATGATCATTTAAGTTTGGAGCAAAAGTACACCAGGCCTCAGTACTTTTTCCTGCACGTTTTACTGTTCACTACTATTCATGGTTCTATCGGAATGTTCATAACTCGTAGCTCGGGTGTCCGTTTTGGATGATCCACATATCGTTGGAAATCTTATTTGATACTCTACGCAATGGTGTGTCATAATCTAAGATATTCTGCACGAAAAAATTTATAATTTATTTTAGAAAATAGAACCCAACATGTTTATGCACAAAATTTCAACAAAAAATTTCTCGGGGTATTACAATACGCCTTTCTAAAATTTCTTGACTTGAAGTTTTCGAACAATTCCTTGCTAGGAGATGAATTAAAAGATGCGCCAGAATCCAATATTCAGGATTCAACCGGGATGTCCACACTAAGGATTAGAGCATCCCCAATGTCTTCCCCTGAATTAAGAGAATGATTATCATCTCCAGATTTACGATTCTCCTTCTTCTTGGGTTTCTTGAACTCTGTCTGAAAGTGTCCTTTCTCTCCACAATTCCAACATGTCACGTTAGATTTTTGTGGAGATTTTCCATGATTCTTCAATTTTGATCTGTATGTGTATTCTGACCCCTCGATTGGTCTCTCCCCCTTCGAGAGCACTACCAGATGATTCCCCCAATTCTCGTTTACGAATGCTTTCTCCAAGAACAACATCTCGGATTTTATCAAACTTCAGTTTCTCAGATCCACGGGAATTGCTAATCACAGCAATAATATGTAACACCCCGCATTTTTGGGCTAGAACGTAAACCGTCATTTCTTCTCATAAAGGTTACAAAAGCCATAAATTCAATGTAAATTTAGTGTTTTGATCAATTATGTAGTGTGGAAATCTATTTGAGCATGAATTAAGATCATAGAAGTCCCCTAACTCAAGGACGAGTTGAAAGATTTCCAATCGTTCGAGTTTGAGTAAGTATTGAAACTTGGGTCAACTTCAATCAACCATAATACATTGTATTTGATGAACTAGGTAGCCTACTATATACCAAATTTTAGATAATTGAATTAGATTTCCAACGATATAAGATTTGTCAAAATTCGATAACCAAGTAAGGAGTTATGACTATTTTAAGTTTCAGCTGTAAAATGAATGCCATTTCAGTGCATGGCACCTCATGCCAGAGGCCAAAATGGCACTCGTCAATTTCCAGCAAGTCTCCGTGATAGCCCCGATTTGCGCCAAACTTCCAAGTCTCAATAATTGGCATTTTTCCAAGCTTCGCACTGCGTTGGGGCCAAAAATGAGGCTCCAGTTTCAGAATTTCACTCAAGGGTATTTTGGTATTTTCGACCCATTCCTACCCTCTATATATGTCCTACTAAAGGGAAAAATTTTGTTTTTTCTCTCTTCCATTGCAAGAATTAGGGTTTCCTCCCTATAATTCCAATTTAATTATCTCTAGTAACTCAAGATGCAACCATGGGAATATGAAACAAATTGGAGATTTGAAATCCCCAGATCGTAAGCTTCAAGTAGCACCTATTATTTTCACATATAGAGGTACGTGGGGTGATCCTAAAAATCTCATGGGCTTAAAAAAATTCATGTTTTAAAAATGGAAGTTTTGGAAATTATGAATATAATCATGTTTTAAGAATCTCTATGATATTGATTTGGTCTTTAGGCCTAATCCGAAGTGATTTGATATATTATGTATGTATATGCTTGTGATTCAAAAAGATGTTAACTTGAGAGCATGAATTATATGAAACTCCTCTCCTGATATGAAATTGTTATGAATTTTCATATGATGTGAATTGTTTAAAATCATGTTGACAAGCATGACATGACATATTTTGAAAGTGGATATGATTTTTGACTTGCAAGGAGATGGTTGTTATGTTGAAATATGATGAATAGAATGGTTGCATAAAAGAATGATATGATATTGATGGCTTGCAAGTCGGGTATGATGGTACCCTACAGAATATGATATGTTATTGAATTAAATGGAGTTGAATGCATTGATTTTATACGAGATAGGTGGATGCTCGAACGAGTCATTTGAGTGTAAGGGCTCATCGCTGGAAACCGTGTTTGCCGACATGGGAATTTGGTACCAGGCTAAGTGATCTTATGTACCTGACTTTATGTCATTCCCAAATTGGGACTATGGTTAGGAGCCCTGCTTTGTGATCTTGTGCACAACCATACTTTATTGGGTCGAGACACCCTGCTGTGTGATCTTGTGTGTCTTCCCCTTACTTATACTCTAATCTCGGCGGGAACCGAGGTTTGACAGTTGGTGTAAATGTTATATATAGGGTTTTCCTCCTAGCTCAGCTGCATTACACTATTGTTGGAAAATTATTACATTATGCCCATGTGCTTTTCAAATGATTTGATATGAAACTACTTTATAATGGCTCTCACTTATATTCTGTAAAAATGCTATATTTTTGTTTTAGATTTCTCTGCATACCAGTACTTTTGTATTGATCCCCTTCCCTCCCAGGTTCGGAGGCACAGTCTAGAGGTCTAGATAATTAGTAGATTCTTCAGACAGATCTACAGAGTCGGGTGGTGAGCCTTCTATCTTTCGGAAGGCCTAATGTCTGGCAGATTAATTATTATTTAGTAGTTTTGGGTCTACTGGGGGCCTTGTCCCAGTTTTCAGATAGTTGTTTATTTCTGTCATGTAGTAGAGATTTCACACACGGGTGTTCATATGTCGATAGATGTACTGGGACATTATTTCCCCTTTGTTGATTTCATTTGATTTATGACCATGTTTCCGTAATATTGTGAATCTTCCGCATATCCTATTATCATATGAATTATGTGCATGATTACCAGATAGATAGGGGTGTTTCGGGCCTTCATGGTTTAGAATGCTCATCACGGCCAAGGCCCCGGTTCGGGTCATGACATAACAGTATCCCAAGACTCGGGTAGAGATGACATCCAAATCAGTGCTTTAATTTCATCTTCGAAATTAATATCCATAGAACACAGTTGACTAACAATCATATTGAACTCGTTTATATGATTAGCAACAGATCCATTCTCATACATCTTTAAATTGAACAATCTACGCATCAATTATACCCTGTTCATCGAAGATGGTTTTTCGTACATATTTGATAATGCCTTCAACAGATCGAATGTGGTTTTATCCTTGACGATGTTGAACGCCACATTTCTCGACAAAGTCAACCGGATCAACCCTAGAGCCTGCCAATCCTTGAGCTTCTAGTCCTCCTCCTTCATGGACTCCGACTTTACCCCGGTCAAGGGTTCGTGAAGATCTTTCTGGTACAGATAGTCTTCGATCTGCATCTTTCAAAAACCAAAATCGGATCCATCAAACTTCTCGATTCAAACTTTGATCCTTCTATCTTCAGTGATCGTGATGAATCTCCCAAGCTTTGATACCAGTTGTTAGGATCGATTAGCAGTTCACACACACTAAATCTGTGGAGAGGATGAAGAAAACTAGAGAGAGAGTTCTTTAGGACAGAGAGAGAGAATTAATTTTATGGTAACACCCGTGGGTAACCTCTACGGTGAATAGGCTATTTATATTAATTACTTGGAGTTTGTACAATTACACAGAGAATGAGAATAAAAGGTACGCGTGAACATTAATATATAACAGTACGTCATATATTAATCAGGCTCCACAACCTAACAGACATCTGCTTCGCATGTCGGACTCAACCTTCCAAGTGGATTCACCTATAGAACGATGCATTCACCGCACCGTTATAGAGGCTATCTCCTTGGATCTCAACTTTCTAACCTGCCTATCCAAGATAGCAATAGGCTTCTCAAATGTCAAATTCTGATCCAAACTTACCGAGTCCCATTGAATCACATGTCAATCATTTAGATGGTATATTTTTAACTTAGAAACATGAAAAACTGGATGTACGACTGAAATACCTGGTAACAAAGCCAACTCATATGCAACTAGACCAACACGCTGAAGAATCTCAAAAAGGCCAATAAACCTCGGATGGAGCTTTCTTGTCACGATCTGAACCGGGTCCCTAGCCGTGACGAGCATCCCAAACCATGAAGGCTCGGAAGCCCTTCTAACTTGTAATTACATACTTTGTCTTCATATGAAAAGGATAATGCGGAAATACATAATGAAACGAAATCATGGTCATTAAATCTGAATTCCAATCTTAAAGAAAACTGCAATTCAAAATTTCTGAGTTATATTTGACTCAGTCTGCAAAATATCTACTACATGCATAAACCCAACTGTCTGAAAACTGGGACAAGGCCCCCAGTAGACCAAAACATAATAATGATAAATGACTGAAGTAAACTAGGCCTTCTGTGATACAAGGGCGATCAAGTAGATGAACTTATGAGGATGTGTATTGAATTCATCCATGTGTGTGTGCAAGAGAAGTGGAATTAAGGGCTTAAAACATATCAAAATAGACACTAATTCACACTAGAGGGGCACCTAATCTCTAAGGGGTATTTTGGACTTTTTGCCTTCTATTTATAATACACTATATAAGAAATATTTTAGGGTTACTTTACTTAGTTTTTTTATATTGAAGATTGTATAACACACTTGAAAAACACAAGTTCTCTCTTCCATAGAGACTTGGCTGAAACTAGGAAACAACTTAGGTGTGGAATCACTTTTGTTGTTTGTTTGCTTGGATTGTTGGGTGCTAGATGGATTGAGGATCTCTCTTGTGTCCACCGCATAATGTAGGTATTTCTACTATCTTTATCAAGGGTCTTTGTGTTTGAATACACTTAGGTTCTTGGTCTTTGTAGTAGTGTATGTCACACTTTCTATCATTTTCTTTATTGTAATCTTGTAGCCGTGTGGTGTATTGTTTCTCTTGCAACCTGCGTGTTGTTATTGTTCTTCATCTTGAATCTTGATGTTGTTAACATAGTTTGTTATGGGCTGTTTTTAGGTGTTAAACACCACAATACATGTGTTTTTGTTGAATCCGAGGTCATCAAAAGGGTCCATGGTTCTTTCAACTTGTGAACTGATTTTGGTGTTGTTTGTGTGTTCCTTGTTGATCTTGTATCATTCTGAAATATAAAAGGCTCACCACGAAACTCTGCACGTCTATCTGGAGAAAATCTACTGCTTATCGGGACCCCTAGATTGAGCCTCAGAACCTGGAAGGAAAGGGGGTCAATACAGATGTACTGGTACGTAGAGCAATCCAAAATAATGTATTTATATATAACATAAGTGAGAGCAATTCATAAAACATTTTACATATAATATATGAAAACACATGGGCACATTTTAAAGACTTTGAAATATTTCTTTGAAACCATGACTCATTCTTTGTCTTACTCCTGAGTTAGATGGTACACCCTACAATCTGTAATTCTACGGGCTATATGGAATCCGCCCTTGACTCGGCGGCCAAGCCCCCAATCCAAGTTTGCCGCAAGGATTGGAGTGTCTATAAGAAGGACACGCAAGATCACACAGCAGGGTGCCAAAATCCCCAATCAAATCAACATGTCATGGTAGTGCACAAGATCACAAAGCAGAGCTCCTAACCATAGTCCCAATTTGGGATGACATGAATCAAGGTACACAAGATCACAAAGCATGGTACCATAATCCCGTGTTGACAAATCACAGTTTCTAGCATAGAGTCTTTCAACTCGTACTTTCTTCGGATAACCATCTAACTCTCTTTAAGCTCATTTTTAAACCTTATCTAAACATGCATCTTTATGAATTCA
The DNA here is from genome assembly GCF_002878395.1 of Capsicum annuum. Taxonomy (NCBI): domain Eukaryota; kingdom Viridiplantae; phylum Streptophyta; class Magnoliopsida; order Solanales; family Solanaceae; genus Capsicum; species Capsicum annuum. The sequence continues at coordinate 134,872 of NW_025826576.1, read as the reverse complement.
TAATCTGAAAATCTAATTTCAAACATGTGTTCTATTCTGTTCTGAATTACTATGGATTTAACTGAGTTGGTTTCATCACACCAAGACTTGCAAGTCCTATTTCTGAGCCATATTGTACCATGCATGATTCTTTCATTAAAACATAATTCAAACCACCCAAGCAAGCAAATAGTATAGGAAATTTCATGTTCCGAAAGCACAAGTCAAAACCATGCTAAGATTCTCATTCTTTCAATCACCATGTGGTGGTTATGTATTTTTGGCAAACATGCAATTCTTTCATTAAAAGTGTATTCAACGTTTATCAGCATGTACAACCCTCTCTTTTGGATTCAAAATCATATTCAAGTCGTAGCAATAATTAAGATATTTTAAACACAATTCATATCATATAAAAGATGGAAAAAATCATAACAAGAGAGGGATTCTTTAGGATTCATGCTCTCAATTGTATATTCATTCTTAAACACATGCATACATATATAGAGTTTCAAATCAATTTGGGGGAAGGCCTAAAGACCAACACAATACTGAACAAGGCTTCTAAACCATATTAGTAATCTTAAATTCAAAATCCCTTTCTTAAAAATCATGATTTCTAAACCGTTAGCATGAAATAAAGATGGTTTCTTTGCCCATGAAATTTTAGAAAAACTCCACGTACCTTAATTTATGACTCTTGAATGAACTCATGCTTTAGGGATATTATTAGAAAAATTGATGGATGCTTCTTGTAGCCCTCGCAATGGAGATTCTGAATCTCGAAGAATTATTGAAAACCCACGGTGAAATCTTAAGATATTTTGATCTTTGGATTGAAACCCTAAGAAGTATTCTTGGTGATTTAGAGAGAGAATGACCTTATTTTGGTGTTTGGGGGATTTAATCCCATGTTATGGCTAAATAGGGGGTGGAAAATACCACTTTTACCCTTAAAAACGTGAAAACAGGATCTGGAAATTGGGTGCGTGCGACAGAGCGTGTGTCGCACGCTAATCGCGCGATGCTACTGTCTCAGTTATGAAAATTACCATAACATTTTGCTCGAGTATCAGATTTTGACGAAATTAGTATCTTTAGAAAGACAATTCGAAGAGCTTTCATTTGATATATAGTAGGCCCTGTAATTCGTTATATACAAAGAGTTATGGTCAATTGAAATTGACCCAAATTTGGACGCTCACTCAAACTCGAACGATAGGAAAGCTTTCAACTTGTCTTTGAGTTAGGGGACATCTATGATCTCAATTCATGCTCAAATAGGTTCCCATACTATTTAATTGATTAACATGCCAAAATTGCATAGGATTTATGGCTTTTGGATCATCTACTCATAGAAATGACAGTTTTCATTCTAGCCCAAAATGCGAGGTGCTAAATTTTTTTTCTTCCCAAACCTCATCATACCCTTTATGGGTGATACTTTTAATAAAATCCGCTTACCTTGCATGAACTTCAAGTCACGAACCCTCCAGTCAACATAACACTTCTGTCTACTCTGAGCCGCGAAAAATCAATCCTGAATCAGTCTCACTCGGTCCTTCAAATCTCTTAACAAATCAGTCCTCCAAGTTCTAACCTCAGAAGAATCGGACCACCCAACTGGGGACCTATACTTCCTACCATACAAAGTCGGAGCCATCTAAATACCAGAATGGTAGCTATTATTATAAGAAAACTCCACTAAGGGTAAAATCTGATCCCAATGACCCCTAAAATCCATTATACAAGGCCGCAACATGTCTTCCAACACCTGAATAGTCTACTCTAACTAGCTATTTGTCTGGAGATGAAATATTGTACTCATATTCAACTGAGTACCCATCTCCCACTGCAAAGTAACCAAAAGTTTAAAGTGAACTTAGTACCTCTATCTGAAATGATTAAAATAGGCACGCCATGCAATCGAACTATCTTAGGAATATAGATCTTAGCTAATTTCTTTGTATTATAGCTCATTTTCACAGGCACAAAATGGACTGATTTGGTCAATATGTCCACAATCAACCAAATAGGATCAAACTTCCCCAAAGCCTGAGGCAACCCAACTACAAAATCCATAGTGATATGCTCCCATTTCCACTCAGGAATGGGCATTATTTAAAGCAATCCACCTGTTCTCCTGTGCTCATATTTCACCTGCTGGTAATTCAAACACTTAGCCACAAACTTTGAAACATCCCTCTTCTTTCCACACCACCAGTGATGCTGTTTAAGGTCATGATACATCTTCACTGTACCTGGATGAATGGAACAGCGCAAACAATGAGCTTCACCCACACTAGGAACACACATCTATCCCATAATCCTCAGAATACCGTCCTGGTCCAAAATCGCCTCCTTAGCCTCACCTAAGGGTGTCAATTGGGCCGGGTTGACCCGGCCCTACCCAGCCCGAATCGGCCCACTTAATGAAACCGACAAGGTTTGACCCGACCCGGTAAGCCCAAGTGATTTAGGGTACCGGGTACCGGGCCATTTTTTTTTAATTTGGGCTCAGTTAACCCGGTCTGGACCCAACCCCGTTAGGTCCCGCCGGTTAACCGGCCTGGTTTAATTTTTTTTAAAAAAAAATGGATTTTGGGCCAACCTAGTTGTTGGCCCAACGGCTATATAGCCGTTTTTGGGTCCAAACGGCTAGTTTGGGCCCATATATTAGAAAAAAATTACTTTTAAATTATTTTTTACTCCCAGAAAAAATTCTATAAATACCCTACACCTTCAAATCATTTTTCACACAATTTTTCACTCTCTCAAATCTCAATTCTCAATTCTCAAATATTCAATATATTTAATTTCCTAAAGTGCTCGCTTTAATTTTTTAATTTTGCGTTTACAAAGTACGAGTGGAAGTTTCTAATGTCGCAACCTTCGGATACTTCCAAAATTTGGTATTGGTGTTCCATCTTTTACGTTTAATTTTTATTTATTGTATTAATTGTTTAATATTTAATTTTATTATATTGTGTATTTTGTATTTTTTTAGTTTAATTTAAATTATACTATGGATAAATTAAGAAACATCGCTACTAAAGGTGTTAAAAATTTTTGTCCCAAAAGCGGTAGTGGTAGTAAAAAGTGAATTACTAGCGGTAGAGGTACTTCAAGTAGTAGATATACCCGTGTGCCTTCGCCTCCGGTACCGCTTGGTACACCTTTTGAGGAAGAAATAGGTGTAGGTGCTCATGATATGGATTATGTAAAAGGTTAGAAAAATTATGATATAGAAGAATAAAATGAAGTAAATGCGGTTAATTTAGACGAAGATGATGAATATATTGGTGAGACACCCGCAGTAGGAAATGCTAACGTTAGATCTGAATCGGTTAATCTTTCTTCCCGTCCTCCCTGTGCCCCAAGACCTCGTAAAAAAACTAGTATTGCATGGCAATTTTTTGAACGTATATCAGATACTGAGGTGCAATGCAATATTTGTCAACAAATACATAAGCATAAAAGAGGAGGCAAGCAAGGGGGTACGGGTACGTTAATGAGACATATAGGTGATGCTCACAAAAGAGAGTTAAATATTGCACGAGGTGATGGGGATGTTGGTGGGCCAACGCGAACTAGAATGGACCCAGCAACCGGTCAGGTAATGAAAAAGTATAATAAATTGAGGGACCGGGAAGAAATAGCTAAAATGATTGTTGTGGGTTATTTTCCTTTTAGTTTTCCTTCTTCTGATGCCTTTATTCATTATATTCAAGCAATTTATAATCCTATATTAATGCTTCTCCTAGAAGTACTTGTCGATCTGATATTTTTAGACTTCATTCACAATATTGTTTTTATTTATCAACATTGTTAAAAAATATTCAATATTGTAGATTGTCCCTAACTTCTAATCTTGGTCGTGCTGTAAATAAAAATAATTATTTAGTCATTACCTGTCACTGGATAGATAGTAATTTTGTGATGCAAAAACGTATTCTTGCTTTTTTATATGATGAAGATCGTAAACATACTGGAGATTTTATTGTTGATTCTATTGTTAAAGTTGTCAGATTTTATGGCATCGAAAATAAAATCTTATGTATTGCTTTTGATAATGCTTCTAACAATAAGACTGATATAAAAAAAATTAAAATCTAAGTTATCTCCACCGTTGCCTGAAATTTTTCATATTAAGTATGCATGTCATATATATAATTTAATTGTAAAAGATGGTCTTGATTTTTTTGAGCTTTATATTGAAAAAATTTGTTTTGCTGTTGGTTTTATTCAAGGAAATAATCGAAGAAAAAGAATTAGAGAATTTAAAATTAAATGTCAAGAAAATGGACTTGCACCGATATTGATGCCTGAGGAAATTGATATTAGATGAAATTCTACATATGATTTCTTAAAAACTTGTTATAAATATAGAGTTCCTATTACACTAGCTTTTAACCAACATTGTGATTCATTTGCTGATTCTGCTGATTGCATGCTACATGATTCTGATTGGATTGTAATTAATGATCTTGTTAAGTTTTTAGAAATTTTTTATGTAGCTACGGTTGAATTTTTCGGTGCTTATTATCCTACTGTTTGTAATATTTTGGCATATATAACCGATATTTCTGGTTTGCTCAAAGAATATAAAAATAAAGAAGGTTATAAAGAAGCTGTTGGTGCCATGTTTACTAAATTTAAAAAACATTTTTTCCCGATTCCCCCTATTTACTTGGTTGGTGCTATGCTAAATCCGTGCATGAAATATAATACTATGTGTCACTTTAGTACTATTATTTATGCTAACTTAGAAATAAATACTAACAATGATTCTGAACAAGTACAACCTGATTTGTGGACGGCTATAGGTGATGCAAATGAATACATAGAAAAGTTATATAATCACTATGCTGATTTATTTGACTTAGCCGTACCTACAAATATCACTTCAAATGTCGCTCCTCATCCTCCCGAGGAGCCATCATCTTCTAAAAGGCCGGCACATAGTAGTTTTTCTGATTTCTTTTATGATTTACCTTGTTGAACAGTGTTGATGAGAGAACTTACACATCAAGTTATCGGGAAGAGCTGAAATATTATCTTCGATCGCTGCAGAGGATCGCAGACGACGGATCAACACGTTGGATTGATGGAGGAGTAATGAAACACAATATCCTGTGCTTTCAAGATTAGCTAGAGATATCTTGAATGTTCCAATGTCAACCATTGCATCAAAGAGCGCCTTTAGTCAGGGACGACAGCAGCTTGGAGACAACCGACACTCATTGGGAAGCAATGCAATAAATGTTCTAGTTTGCCTCAGAGATTGGATTAGAGTGGAAAGAAAAAACCAAGGAATGGAACCGGAGCCGAATGACGAGGTAAAACTTGAAGAAATTAGGTCTTCACGGGAGAACTCAGCAGAATCAAGTCCAATGCATGATTATGCACCCGTTGATTTTGACTATCCTATGCAATTTCCCATTAATATTAACATGAATGAGTTGAAAAAAATGATGCATAATTTGTAGATTTTTCATTCATGTAAATTATAAATTTTGGATCATTTCACAATCAATAAAATTCAACATTCATTCACTCCTTTTAATTTTTTTCATTTAATGATTTTAATTGAATTTCTAGTTTAAATTAAAAACTTACTTTTAATATATTATTAATTTAATATAATATATTATTAATAATTTATTATATTAAGTAGTATAAGTTTTGTATATTTGTGTATATATCTTCTATAGATGTGTATATTTAATGTATACATGTGTATATGTTTTATAAATTGTATATATATTGTAGTGTATATAATATATATATATATATATATATATATATATATAGATGCGTGTGTGTGTATATATATATATATATATATATTGTAGTGTATATTTTATTTAAAGTACAATATATATATTGAATGGTGAGTATATATATGTATATATCTTCTATAGACGTGTATACTTAATGTATACATGTGTATATGTTTTATAAATTATTATATAACTATATATACATATATTGTAATGTATATATATTGTAGTATATTTTATTTAAAGTAGTACATATACATTGAATGGTGCGTATATGTGTGTATATATCTTCTATAGACGTGTATATTTAACATATACATGTGTATATGTTTTATAAATTAGTATATTACTATATATATA